>NC_086109.1:70200352-70500352 GCF_963921235.1 Mobula hypostoma
ATTCGCCTTTTTCACCGCCTGCTGTACCTGCATGCCCACTTTCAATGACTGGTGTATAATGACACCCAGGTCTCGTTGCACCTCCCCTTTTCCTAATCGGCCACCATTCAGATAATAATCTGTTTTCCTATTTTTGCCACCAAAGTGGATAACTTCACATTTATCCACATTAAATTGCATCTGCCATGAGTTTTCCCACTCACCCAACCTATCCAAGTCACCCTGCATCCTCTTAGCATCCTCCTCACTGCTAACACTGCCACCCAGCTTCGTGTCATCCGCAAACTTGGAGATGCTGCATTTAATTCCCTCATCCAAGTCATTAATATATATTGTAAACAACTGGGGTCCCAGCACTGAGCCTTGCGGTATCCCACTAGTCACCGCCTGACATTCTGAAAAGGTCCCGTTTATTCCCACTCTTTGCTTCCTGTCTGCTAACCAATTCTCCACCCACACCAATACCTTACCCCCAATACCGTGTGCTTTAAGTTTGCACACTAATCTCCTGTGTGGGACCTTGTCAAAAGCCTTTTGAAAATCCAAATATACCACATCCACTGGTTCTCCCCTATCCACTCTACTAGTTACATCCTCAAAAAATTCTATGAGATTCGTCAGACATGATTTTCCTTTCACAAATCCATGCTGACTTTGTCCGATCATTTCACCGCTTTCCAAATGTGCTGTTATCACATCCTTGATAACTGACTCCAGCAGTTTCCCCACCACCGACGTTAGGCTAACCGGTCTATAATTCCCCGGTTTCTCTCTCCCTCCTTTTTTATCATTGAGAGTGGGGAAGATTCGAACAAGAGGACATGAGTTGAGAGTTAAAGGACAAAAGTTTAGGGGTAACATGAGGGGGAACTTCTTTACGCAGAGAGTGGTAGCTGTGTGGAACAAGCTTCCAGCAGAAGTGGTTGAGGCAGGTTCGATGTCGTTTAAAGTTAAATTGGATAGATATATGGACAGGAAAGAAATGGAGGGTTATGGGCTGAGTGCAGGTCAGTGGGACTAGGTGAGAGTAAGAGTTCAGCATGGACTAGAAGGGCTGAGATGGCCTGTTTCCATGCTGTAATTGTTATATGGTTATATGATTACTACAGACAAGCGGATATGCAAGAGAAGCATCATTTAGTACAAGGATGGGATGCATAAACACTGAGAGTAATAGGACTCATTAAGATTAAG
The DNA here is from genome assembly GCF_963921235.1 of Mobula hypostoma. Classification (NCBI taxonomy): domain Eukaryota; kingdom Metazoa; phylum Chordata; class Chondrichthyes; order Myliobatiformes; family Myliobatidae; genus Mobula; species Mobula hypostoma. The sequence goes on from NC_086109.1 coordinate 70,201,547, forward strand.
ATTATAGTCTTGTCATAGTCGTTGAACAATATGTTATTGTGTTCAAGACATTTTAGAAATGGCCATTGTTATTATTAACATTTTGCTCATTACTTTAAATAACATCGGGTAAACAGCATCAGAGCAGAGAGAAAGAAAATTGTAGAAGTGTCCAATTAGTTCAGTGTGTGATTTTTTTTGCCTTGGCACATTGTGTATCGAATTTTACTTTGAGATAAAAACTAAAAGAATTTTACTTCAACATATAAATTAAACTTTCAGTATATTGTGGAGATATAGTATTAGCGGAGATAATTGCTGTGAGATAGTTTTTTTATTTGAAACATGCCATATGATACCACTAATCAGGAGTCAACTTTCCTTGGTTCTGAAGAATGATTTACATCAATGTGCATGTAGGACTTTATAAGAGATGTGTGTTGCAGATATAAAATATGTGCAATTTTGGGAGTCACATGCATGGGAAATTTTGGGAACCCACTCTAAATACTGACATTACTGGATTTCATAGAATGGTACTGCTCTTTTGGGACTATTATTGAAATTCCTTGGCTTAATCAAGTGAGCAGCAGCAAACGTGTTGCACGGCAATTGCCTGCAGACCTGTTGGCATACAGATTTGTAGTCTGCATTATCATGGTACAATCGTTTTCTTTTTGAAGAAATGGGTAGTATATTATTTGTTAGTGTCGCAGGTGAACTGATGACTTTACACTGGCCTAATTTCAATGCAAGAGAAAACTGGGCAATTTGTGTAAACTTCTATTAAAATTGGGTGAAATTTGAGTACTGGCATCAGTCAACTTTACCTAGGAGTCTTGCCCAACTCTTCTCTTTATAATGTTAATATACAGCTCCAGAGAGCGAGAGAGAGAGATGAATTCAATTTTGACAATCAAAACAGAATTGGATAAATATTTGCAGAACCATGCAAAGCAAGTGGGGAAGAACAGGAATAAATAAACAGCTCTGTTAAGGACTTGGTAGAAGCCAATTGGCTTGAGGAACTTCTACTGGGCAGACCCATTATTTGATTCTCTGAACAGAATAATGTGATTAATAATTGATCGTTCTATGAGATTTTAACGTACGTACTGAAATCCTACTGTTAAATCAGCCAACAACACGAAGTAATATTTATTTGAAAACATGTAGATTGGATTCTGAGCTCTGTTGTTTTTGTTAAACCAATTCATTCACAGGATATTGCTGGCATTTACTGTCTTCTCCAATTTCTCTTAAACCAAGGCAATTAGGAATCAGCCATATTAATGGGTCTGGTGTCATATATAGGCCAGATAAACTAACCTCGGCAGATTTTCTTTCTGAAGGACATCAGTGAACCAGATGGGTAATTAAAATAAAAATCTGGTTAGTTAATGAGAGTTTTATTCATACAATTGTTGGAATTAAAATTCTCTAGTGCCACATACCTTGATAAATTCTCCAGGGTTTTTAATGCTGCTCCTTTAACAAAACGACTACACCACAGTATAGCCATGGTACCGTAACAGTTAGCACAACACTATTACAGCTTGGAGCAGTGCGGAGTTTGGAGTTCATTTCTGCCGCCATCCATAAGGAGTTTGAACCTTCTCCCCGTGAAACACCTGGGTTTCCTCCCACAGTGCCAGAATGTACCAGTTATTATATTAATTGATCTTTGTGAATTTTTCTGTCATTAGGCTAGTGGTAAATAAGTGGGTTTCTGTGTGGTGAGGTTCATTAGGCCAGAAGGGCCAGTTCCACCCACGCTCTATCTCTAAATTAAACAAAACCACATGTACATAAATGCAGCAATTTAAAACTTTGTTTGGATGATAATTTAAGATAAAAGTTTTATTAAAAAAAGGATGAACATTTGCAATGACATTTGCTCCTTTTATCAGATACAATCTGATGCTTTAATATGGAATAATATTAAATAGCCATTCCTGCTTCGCTACCTTTCTGACGAAAGTAAAATATAGCTTACAAATCTAAAAGAAGATTTGTACCATTATAAAAAAAAAACTGGATCATGGCCAAATCGAATCTACAGCATTATGAAAATGACAAAAGAACTTAACATTATGAGAAATAGTCTATAGTAGAATGTAACAGTGAACAATGCAAGATTGGGATTTTCCTGGACAGACTATTAGTTATTCCTTGGCACCCTCACCCTATGGAAATCTGGCAGATTGATCAGAACAGTAAAAGGTTTATGAAAGAGACTGACACACACTAAACACATTGTGACACTCATACGAGATCGAGATGTCAAGGCTGAGAAGAAGAAGGTGGAAGTAAAGTTGTGACAGTGAAACTTAACAGAATGGCAGCAGCATGATTAGAACATGCAGTTTAATTTGATTCAACATAGGAAAGCTGACCCAGCCGTGACACAGAAATGAATGCAAGATTGATAGCTCTTTCTTGATCTTGCTCATGATGGTCCTGTGCCATTCACCACTGGCGAAGCAATGATTTTGCCAATTTTATAATGACCACAAATAAGACAGACTTCTTCAAATTAATTATATGTACAACTTTGCTAAGGGTATTGCAGAAATTCTAAGCAAAACAATGAAATGGCATAGCATATCCTTTCATAGACTGTGCTGAATAATTTAAGTCTATACATCATAGACAGATAAGAAAACATACATTTTGTAATTAATTTTTCAATAAAGAATTTCTTTGCCTTTATTTGATGGACAGACCAGGAAGATATACATTTTCTCTATAAATTGCTCATGAATAATAATAAAAAGAAACTCTAGCTTATAATAGACAGACCAGACTAAAGCACACCTTGTAATTTAGTCTTAGATGAATAAGTGATTGTTGTCTATGTGTCTGCAAATAACAAACACTGCACACAAAATAAGGTATTTGCTAAAGCATGTTCTCTGACTCAAGAATGAAAGATCATTTTACAGTGAAACCATTTGATTCTTGAAGATCTGCAAAAAACTTAGTTCCACTAACTCAGCAATGTTGAAAGATATTTTAAAATATATTTTTAAAATGTATTTTTCAAATGTATTTAAAACCTTTAATATGGTAATCTAATATTACTGTGTGTCAGACAGTTTTACTTTATTTTGTCTTGAGCATTGTGATGCAAACACACTCTCACTACAGTAACAAAACTTGCCCAATAACAAGGATGTTTTACCATATTATCTTGGATTCAAAATGTAAATTACTCTATACCTTCACATGTGGATCCAACAATTATTCTGGAGTTGCAGCCACTGTTAAACTTTCCAGTTAATCAGATTTGAAAAGATTCTCTCAAAGTCCAACCCTACGTTGCTGTCGTGAGAGATGGAAATGGGTAAGGCTGGCCAACAGAGCTCCTCTGAAGCTGCATTGGCCAATCCACTGGGCAATGGAGACAATGGATTACCGAAGCATTGATGAACTCCAACCATATCATTGACTTTGAACAATAAAGACGTGAGGTTATCAATGACGTATGCTTCAGTGGGAGCTAAGGGCCATAGAAGAAGAAGAAGAAGAAGAAGAAGAGGATTTGAAAATAAAATGATGGAGTTGTACAGTATAGAAACAGGCCATTCACCCACCAAGACCATGCTGACCATCAAGGATTAATATATACTAGTCCCATTTTATTCTCCTCATATTTCAATCCACCTTTTCCATAGAGGCAATTTACAATAGCAGATTAACTTCCCATATGTCATTAGGGTGTGGGAGGAAACCAGAGCAGAGGTTAGTGCAGTTCCGGGGAGAACATGAATATTTTACACAAGCAGCAATGAAGATTATATTTAAATTTGGATTACTGTACCTGTGAAACGTCAGCTCCAGCAGCTGCATCACTGTGTCATGGAGTAACTGGGATCTCCTAGGATAACATGTTGTATGTGCAAGATTTACAATATAGATTCCCTTGTTTTCCAGTACTTTTTAAAGGATTTTTCCCATTTTTAAAATTATTTCCATAAAGTTGTTTCCGTTTAATGAATATTCATTCATTCGCAAATGTGATTTGAAATGAGCTGACAAAAGATCTTCTTGTTTGTTTTAACTTCTATACAGATGTATTCACTGTAAAAAGCTGCTCCTAATGTTTGTGATCATGCTGGCATGATACTGTGATTTTCAGAGACACTTAATAAATAATTTGGAAGATGTGTAGCTCAGGTGGTTGATGGCTGGTTTGTGTTGTTCTCGGATCTTGGCAATCTGATTGCAACTGTTTCCTCACCGTGTGAGGAGACATCACCAGTGCATGTTCATTGTGGTGTGTCCTCCGGATGCTGTCTCTGGATATTTTCCATATTTTGCAATTGGAGGACGCACCACAGTTAACAGTGCACCGACAATGTCCCCTTGCATGGTGACGAAACCTTTGCAAGTAAATTCCCAAAACTGGAAAACAACTTAACACTTAATAAGTTATTAAAATTGAAGTAACTAATTTAAAAAGCGACAGGTATTTTAAGCAAAAAAAAGGATAATGTAATTAATAAAATTCAACTCAATAGAAATAATAGAATCAATATAAATAGTGCGGCTGACTCACAGTTCTAAAGATCTGTGCTCGATCCCAATCTCCATATTCTCCCTTTAGTTCTCTGAAGTTTCCCCAGTTTTTTGTGCAGATCTAAAGATATGCTGGTTGGTAGGTTGATTTATCACTGTACATTACACCCTAATGAATCTGAGTGGGATTTTAAGGCATACAGGTCAGAATAAATTCCACAGAAAAAGAAGAGCTGTCCCAGGCTTGATAGACTGAACAAGACCATTCTATGTCATTACAAAAATATGCAAAGTGCAACATGCACCTTTGCCTTCCTTCTCAGTCTACAGTTTTACAATTCCTACTGAAATTTATGGGGGCTTAAATCCCACTGAAGCTCAGATCAAAAGCTGATTCCCATAATTAAACCAACATTTTGGAAATCTAAAATCCACATTCTTCTTTTCCTTACAGATCCTTTTCCTGCTTGAAGTTTAATTACTTGCAGCTTCTCTGCCAAAATGTACGCTGCCCTGATTGTAGCTTTAGGAAACATAGTAAAGGGCAATTAAAAGGCAGCCACTTGCTTTTCTCTGATCCCACTGTGTGTTTGCCATGTATCTTCTTTTTTTCAGATGAGCTGGATATCCACAGGTCGGTGGTGAGGTCTTCATGAGAATGTAGGTTGGAGCTTGAAGTGGTCATAGGATATCAGCCTGGATAATAAATCAGACTCGTGATCGGAGAATATTGATAGCTTTTCTCATCAAAGTCTAATTGACCTAACCAGAGTAACACATCATGAAAATTCAAAAACACAGATTAAATCCAGATCAAATGAAATCTTCAGGATCTCGGACATTTATTTAGGAATTATTTTATGTGAAGTGGTTCCCACCCATAAAAGTCATTGCATCCCAGATCAGAATTATCAGAATGTTAAGTGTCCTGCTTTTGAAAACCCCTCTAAATTGAGTTTCTCTTCGTAGATACCATATAATAGTCAAGATGATTTTTTTTATCCTTTTGCCTGCTGCAAAAAATAGCTAATTTACAAAGCAGCTGGCAAGTATACAACAATAAATTAATAAATGAGTCAGGATAGTTTTTTAAGCCATTACCAGTGATTAAAAGAAAGTTATTCACATTTGGGGGAAATTACACTCATTAGAAGTGTTTATATTTTATAACAAAATTATTTTGAGCTAAATTACTAAAACTGAACTGTTTTACCATTCTTAAATACACCAAGAAACAATATTTAATGAAAAGAAACAAACAACTTTATTTTATTGCTGTTGTGTTATTTTATTGCTGGAAGGCATAATGCTTCTGATTATATAAATTAATTTTTAGCAGAAACTTGAATTGCAACCTATTCACGTCAATTTCAAGCACAATTTGAGCCACATTTCCTGTTTATTTCCAAAGCATGAACTCTATTCCATATATTTTGCAAACAGCAAGAGCATATTGTGCTTCTGCCATTCCTAGCATGTTGATGTAAAACTTGCCTCAGTGAGCTGGCCATAGCAAGTCACTACAAAACTAAAATAAACAAGTTAATTATCAATCATTTTAAAAGAAACAAGTGGTAGAAAATTGGGGCAAAAATTGAATGTGCTTGGAATGCTTTTAAACTTCAGCAATACATGATTGGGTGATGAGCAAAGCTAATGCTGTTCAGTCAAAGTTTAAATGAATGACACAGTAATTAGAAGCTAATGTGTCATCCAAGATCTTTTGATAAGATCCTCTGACCTTTTGTGCCACCTTTGGACCCAAAAAGCAAAAGTGATGACATTTCAAAAGACCTTTCACACCCATCGTGACAGAATGTGAAGTCCATGACAGCTCGTTCATATTCAGGAATCTCTTTATCAAGGTCTGGCCCATCTCTCCCTCCTCAGGTTAAATCAGGCATGACGCAACCCTACAGAGCCCAACTTTCAAAAACTTCCTTTCACCTTTGTCCACCGACTCTGCGTGTTGTTTGTGAGAGATGTGAGAAGGGTTTTGAGATACGGCTGCTGCTAATTATAATTTTAATTTGCATTTTAATTAGAGTGGTGGCAAATTAAAGAGTGGCAGCTGGAGAATTTCGAATGCTTTGCACTGAATTTGTGTCAGTATCTTCGCCCTCTGTATTCTCTTTCATTTCTCCTATCTTGTAAAGCCACAAATTCATGCATGATACTATCTTTCCTCTCTCCATATCACACTTCCTCTCTTGCAGAATAGCTTGCCTATTTTTAATGCCATGCTCTCTTTTTCTGCTTCCTATATCCTTGGACTGCAACAAAATTAGTTGATTGATTTACAGGTTTAGCTAAATAAACTGATGTCCATCACACTGTCATTTCTGCTTTCAAATAAGTCTTTATATATTATTTGACTCTATAGATAATCAAAAGCTTCAACTTAGTTAATTTGTTGCTAAGTGGCATCAAGCATACTAAATATGCTCTAAAAGAAAACACTGGGGTTATCTGAACTATTGATTAATACCCAAATTGTGACTCATAATCACAAAGGGTGTGGTCTCTCTACTTCTCAACCACAGATTGGTTTATTTCAGAGCAGCATACTGCATTTAGTCAGCAATGATAAGAACACCATAGAGATGTTGGCACTGGTAAACACGAAGCAAGCCCAAGAATTTTTAGAAGCGTGGTTCCCTTCTGTAATCAAATATATCAAAATAAACAGCATCTATGATCCCCTAAGAGCCAAAGAAATGTGAACCAATAGAATTCAAAGGTCATCTAAAGGGGCAGCCAATCAGAACCAAGGAGAGTGAACAGGAGCCTATATAAAGGCGAGCACTTCCAGAGAGAGAAGCACCAACAACAGTGCACTGAGAATGTCACCTCGACTGGTGATGAAACATCTGCAAGCTAATTGCCAAGCTTAGCGAACACCGCAACAGCAAAAGCCTCAACCCAAATAATCAATATTCCATACCAATAGATAGGCATAAACTGAAGAGTTCGATGCAAAAACTTCAAAGAATGAGGCACCATAAGGGCATACATGACATTGTGGGAGGGAGCAACAATCCATTTCTCAGTCATGTAATAAAGATTCTTCTTAATAAATTAAAGTCATCCCATTTCTAAAAGAAGCATTATAAAAAGAGAAGTTACTATGGATGAAGCTGATCTTTCACTAGTGGCATTTTATTACTGCATGCGCTGATCAATCATGTTTTCTCTGTCTACTCTCTATCATTGGGATCCACATTAACAGTCTTGCGTCCAGTTCCCTGTGCTTCATAGCCCAACACTACTACTTATTTAGCATTAGTTAGCAATCTCTCTTAAACATGTCAGGAAATGGTAAAGGGAGGCAACTTCACATTGTTTATGAGCAAGTCACAGATTAAAACTGAAAACAAAAAAGAAGAGATTTGAGAAGACTTTACAAAAATGGTCATTATGATCTGGAATAGAAATTTAAAGAGGTGTTGGAATCAGGCTATATGGACATTCTGAAGAAGTCATTTGAGGTGTTCTAATTTTCAGTTTAGAGAAAAAAAAATTGACTGGATGTTTGAACTAACACAAACATGAGAAGATCTGCAGATGCAGGAAATCCAAAGCAACACACACAAAATGCTGGAGGAACTCAGCAGGTCAGGCAGCATCTATGGAAAAGAGTAAACAATAGATGTTTCAGCCAGAGACCCTTCATCAGGACTGGAAAGAAAGTGAAGGCAGAGTAAGAAGATGGTGGGAGGGGAGGAAGAAGTACTAGGTGATAGTAATTAGGCCAGGACCAACATAAGCATAACTGAGTAAATACCTTCTATCTGTGCAGTAAAATTTCATGATTCTCTAACTGTAGCACTGTCACTCTTCTGAAGTTGGGGCTGCAGTAGCTAAATGAATAGAGAGGTGCTTCACTCTGTAGTTAACTATGTACAATGAAGTAAAACCCTGTTAATCTGTGACCAGACTATTCAGAAATCCCACTGAACTGGCATCTGTTCAACTGGGTTCTGATTTCTATGTTTCCTTTCACACACCAGGGTTTCAGGTTCCTATGTTCCTTTTCATTCACTAGTGAACAGATTCTTGTGCTCCCTTGAAACCCAGCAGAGATCCAGTTCATACACTTGCTTTAAACACACATGGGCCGCATGCTTTCTTGAAACACCAGGCCTACGTTCTAACACTCTCTTGAAACTCATGTGAATCCCAGCACCTCTTTGAAACTCCCTTGGTTCAATTTTCCATGCTTCTCTAAAATATATTGGAAACTTGTTTACTGTGTGCCTTTTAAAATTATTGGAAAATAGATGATTCTACTATACAACATTTAAAACAGCTAATTAAACGTTCATTGGAGTTTGTATAGTGAATGACACTCAATAGTCTGGAAAATCTGCTAATCTTACACCACCAGAATCCCAGATGTGCAGGATTAATGGAGTTACTATGGCTATGTTTTGGATAATGACTGAGTGCCTAAAATGCAGATTATTCCATTTCTTCTAATGTCACATATTTTAAGATGCTCAATATTCATTAAAATATTGAAAGTTTCAGATACTTCACAACAGGTTTTCTGATCAATGTCATGGCAATTTATAGCTTTCCTCAAATATTTCCGTCAAATTTGCATCAGGACACTTGTGGAAAGTGTCCTGCTAACATAACACTTCCTGCTAAAGGAACTGTTTTGCCTTTGCTACTTAGAGACAGGTATCTATCTTGGCTGTGTTGTAGTCAGAGAATAATCTAACACAGATTGATAGGTCAAATTCCTTGTTTCTGTGTTCCCAGAGGCAGCAACTCTATAAGGTTTTACAAGTCAAAGATGACGCAAAAGTGAGTATACTCTAATATACAGGCACTTTAAGCATGTCTTCTCATCTGGTTCCTTAAGGCTGTTATAGCCGGGGTGGTAATGGGGACAAGCTCCCGCTACCTATTAAATGCTTCAAATGGTGCGTGCTTCAAATAGCCTCTGACAACCAAGTCCAGCTCCTGGCCCTCAAGTGTGGCTTAGCTATTAAGCCCAGTGAAACCATTTCTACTGACAGGAGAAGGGGTAAAGGTGGGTTACTGGCGCCTTGAACCCAGTTGTTTTGGGCAGATAGGTCTTGTCAGCCATGTTTGGCAGCTCACCTGGGAGAAGGAAAACTCAGATCTCAAACCCAAGCTGCCTTGCAGCTATACCCACTCATAGGGAAGGCTTCGGGAGTAAACACTGAGGGAAAACCCAGAGCTGGAGTCTCTAAGGCAATCCTACATTGAGTTCAATGCTGACTGGCAACTCCTGCGACGCTGCTGCTACCAAACTCTATTCGTCTCTGCTGTTCCTTTGGGTTCCTCAGACGTATGCAGAGGGGGAGCTTGCTACATGGGCAACAGCTCGCTTTCCATATTGTACTGTTCAGTCTTGCATATCTGGACAGCTGGGACACAACATCCATGATTGGCCCTGATTGATGGAGGCCTCACTCACTCACTCACTCACTCTCATCTGGATGGTTGATTTAGTCCAAATTCCACAAACATATGTAAGGAGAAAGATGAAATAATGGCCATGAAATCTAGTCACTAGTAAATATAATGGAAAATTCAAGTTGTACTTCATCCAGCTAACTGATTAGAACATAAGACTATAAGACCATAAAACACAGGAGTAGAATTAAGCCATTCAGTCCATCAAGTCTGCTCCATTGTTTCATTCATGGCTGATCCCGGATCCCACTCAACCCCATTCACCTGCCTTCTTGCCATATCCTTTGATGCCCTGACCAATCAGGAAACTACCAACTTCCACCTTAAATATACCCACAGATTTGGCCTGCACCTCAGTCTGTGGTAGAACATTCCACAGATTCACTACTCTCTGGCTAAAAAAATTCTTCATTATCTCTGTTCTAAAAGGTCGCCGTTCAATTTTGAGGCTGTGCCCTCTAGTTCTGGATACCCCCACCTTTGGAAACATCCTCTCCGCATCCATCCTATCTAGTCCTTTCAACATTTAGTAGGTTTCAATGAGATCACCCCACATTTATCTAAATTCCTGTGAACACAGGTGGAAAGCTACCAAACCCTCCTCATATGTTAACCTCTTCACTCCCGGAATCATCCTGATGAATCTCCTCTGGACTCTCTCCAGTAACAACGTATCCTCGTATAGTATACTCCAAGTGCAGCCTAACTAGTGTCTTATAAAGGCTCAGCATTATCTCCATGCATTTCTATTCTATTCCCCTTGAAATAAATGCCAACATTGCATTTGCTTTCTTTACCACAGACTCAACCTCTAAACTAAACTTCTGGGAGTCTTGCATGAGGACTTTTAAATCCCTCTGCATCTCTGATGCTTGAACCTACTCCCCATTTAGACAATAGTCCACACTTTTGTTGCTTTTACCAAAATGCATTATCTACATTGCCCAACACTATATTCCATCTGCCACTTTTTTGCTCATTATTCGAATTTGTCTAAGTCCTGCTGTAATTTCATTATTTCCTCAACACTACCTACTGCTCCACCTATCTTTGTATCATCTGCAGACTTGGCCACAAAGCCATCAATTTCATTATCCAAATCATTGACAAATAATGTGAAAAGTAGCAGTGCCGATACTGACCCCCAAGGAAAACCATGAGTCATCGACAACCAACCAGAAAAGGCTCCTTTTATTCCCACTCACTGCCACCTGCCTGTTTGCCATTCCTCCATCCACGAACTGAAATTAACTGAGAAAAGGGAAAAAGAGATAAACACAAGAGGGAGAAGGATGTAGAAGATTAAGCTGACAGGGTATAATGATGGCAAAGCCCATATTACAATGGGTGATTGATAAGTTTGTGGCCTAAGGTAGAAGGAATCAATTTTAGAAAACCTAGTACGTTTATTTTTCAACAAAGTCCCCACCTATGTTTACGCGCTTAGTCCAGCGGTTGTGGAGTACACGGATCTTGGACCTCCAGAAAGTGTCCACAGTAGGGGTGATTATAAGTTCGTGGCCTGGGGTAGAAGGAGATGAATTATACAGCTCTCGTTACATGCACATGCAGTTCAACTCTTTGAGTGATTATGCAGAAAGTTTGAAGTTAATAACTCATCAGGGGTGATTGATAAGTTTGTGGCCTAAGGTGGAAGGAGATGAGTTGTATTAACTTCAAACATTCTGCATAATCACTCAAAGAGCTGACCTGCATGTGCATGTAACAAGAGCTGTATAACTCATCTCCGTCTACCTTAGGCCATGAACTTATCAATCACCCCTGGTATATTGGGCTTAGACCTGAGGGGATTCTGTGTCTCACATTCAATAGAATACCTGAAGTATTCACTGAAATTAAGTTTGAAGATTCAAGATTCAAGATTGTTTAATACCATTTCCAGTACACAGATGTAAAGGAAAATTAAATAATTGTTACTCTGGATTCAGTGCAGCATATTAAAACAAACTAAGATAAATAACACAATAAATATAAATATATAAGATAGTTTATACATAGGTTGATGATTCTTATTTGATGATTTGTACATAAAGTGATACTAGATACAGTAATATCCGCACATAAGGTGACTCAGACAGGAAATGATAAAGTATTGGTGGTTTGGGATGTTGAGGAGTGAGTTTGTGTATGGAGGTGTTGATCAGCCTTACTGCTTGGGAAAAGTAACTGTTTTTGAGTCTGGTTGTCCTGGCGTGGATGCTACATAACCTCCTCCCTGATGAGAGTGGGACAACCAGTCCCTGAGCAGGGTAGGTAGGACCCTTTGTGAAATTAACAAGGGCAAGTAATAACCGCAAAGGGAAAAATAAGCAATAAAGAGATACAGCAATAAATGATTAGAGTCTCTCTCATCTAACAGTGGAATGGAATGCAGTTAATTTTATTTCTCAGATACATGTGCTAAGGGTTGATGTTTTGTTGTCTTGATTCAGTCTCTGGATTTCTGTGAGGTTTGTAAAATTTACTAACTGTGGAAAAAGTGATGATGCTAATTCTAAGAGCAAGACCTGTTTTGATGGTTTATTCCTCTTTAAAAATGAACTGATTAATTTGACCCTGAAGTTTTTTTACACCACAGATGTAAAAATATTTTTATATGTTCCATTTAAACCGATGATATAAGCTGATAGCAACACTGTGTCTAGACACGGAAAAGTCATGGCCAGCAACTGGATAGCCACAATTTCAAACTTCAATGTTCAATGTAAGATTATCAAAGTACATATATGTCACCATATACAACCCTGAGATTCATTTTCTCGCAGGCATACTCCATAAATCCATAATAGAATAATAACTTTAATAAGATCAATGAAACGCCACACCAGAATTCAACCAGAATACAAAAGACACAAACTGTGCAAATACAAAAAGAAAAATATAGTTATATTAATAAATAAATAAGAAATAAATGTTGAGAACATGAGGTGACGAGTCTTTGAAAGTGAGTCCATAGGTTGTGGGTACATTTCAATGATGAAGTGAAGTCGAGTGAAGTTATCCCCTTTGGTTCAAGACCCTGAGGGTTGAGAGATAATAACTATTCCTTAACCTGGTGCTGAGAGTCCGATATCTTCTTCCTGATGGCAGCAGTGAGAAGAAAGCATGTCTTGGGTGATGGGGGCCCCTGTTAATGGTTGCTGCATTCCTCTGACAACATTTCATGTGGATGTGCTCAATTATGGGGAGGGATTTACCTGTGATGGACTGGGCCATATCCACTAATTTTTGTGTACATAATACAACGTTCTGAGTTGTCACCTTACAAGCAACCACGAAACATAGAAACCTGAAAGAACCCGCAAAAAAGAAGACTGTCAAACACCCAATGTGCAGAGAGAGAGAGAGAGAGAGAGAAATTGTGCAAACAATAAAAGCAAGCAAATAGCATTCAGAATAGAAGTGAGTCCCCAGACATGAAGCCCAGAGCAGTCAGAGCAGACCACAGCCTTACCCTCAGTTCAGTACAGAGCCGAGTATACATTGTAGAACCCTCAGATATGGAGTGCAGAGTAGCCAGAGCAGACCACAGCCTCACCCTCAGTTCAGCACAGAGCAAATCAAACTAAAATCAAATAATATTTAGTTTAATTATTATTCAAGCCATGCATGGATACAATTGAACAAAACCGCGTTCCTCTGGGGCCACGGAGCAAAACATTCAAAAGTAGAATGCAACCATTCAAACAAAGTCAATAACAAATTCAAAGAAGCCTATTCATTCAAAAAAAAACATATATAAATATGTAGTCCAAAACTCTGAGTGGCAATGTCCGGCAATCGATGGCACGCAATCCAGCCTGTTATTCCACCGCTCGAACACAGGAGAGCAGCATTGATGGACAAGGCCTGGCCCCAGATGAGCTCACCATGCTGTAGCGCTTCCATGTCCCTCACCTAGTCTAAAGCCGCAGGCAAGCATGAGGCTTGAGGCCTGCTACAACAGAGGCTACACAGCTCACATGTTGAATATCCCTCCACCAAACATGGGTAACAGGCCTGTACACAATCACCGTCCAACTGAGTCTTGCAAATGTAAGTGAAGTGTCCCAAACAATCTCCTACAGTTATACTGCACCAACTACAATGCTTCCAAGTAGCGGGCAGCAACACAGTCTGCTGCCACATTATCTCCTCAGTAGCCAAACTGGCTCCTCCAATGCAGTTTAAAAATGCAAACACGAGGATATCTGCAGATGCCGGAATTTCAAGCAACACACATAAAAATTGCTGGTGAACGCAGCAGGCCAGGCAGCATCTCTAGGAAGAGGTACAGTCGGGCCGGGACCCTTTGTCAGAACTAACTGAAAGAACAGCTAGCAAGAGATTTGAAAGTGGGAGGGGGAGGGGGAGATCCAAAATGATAGGAGAAGACAGGAGGGGGAGGGATGGAGCCAAGAGCTGGACAGTTGATTGGCAAAGGGGATACGAGAGGATCATGGGATGGGAGGCCCAGGGAGAAAGAAAGGGGGAGGGGGTAGCCCAGAGGACGGGCAAAAAGTATAGTGAGAGGGACAGAGGGAGAGAAAGGAGAGAGAGAAAAAGAATACATATGTTTATATATATATATATTAAAATAACAGATTGGGTATGAGAGGGAGGTGAGGCATTAACGGAAGTTAGAGAAGTCGATGTTCATGCCATCAGGTTGGAGGCTACCCAGACAGAATATAAGGTGTTGTTCCTCCAACCTGAGGGTGACTTCATCTTTAGAGTAGAAGAGGCCGCAGACAGACATATCAGAATGGGAATGGGACGTGGAATTAATGGGAATGGGACGTGGACATGGGATGTGGAATCTTGCAATGCAATGTTGGGTTCCTCCAATTCCCAACTGGCTCGTCCGATATCACAACCGGCTCCATTGACAACCCCTTTGAAATCTCAGCTGACTCCGCCATTGACAACAGTCCAGTGATTCCGATCAACGAGCAGCCTATTGACGGAGTAGGTCTGGAGTACCTGATTTTCTTGGAGCAGAATTGTCTTTGGATCATGAAAACACATTTTACAGAGAAAAAAAGTACCTTTGGTCAGACCCCAAGAGGCTGCTGCATTTGCAGACCATCTTATCGGAAGTTGCCTCAGAGCATGGAGCAGAACTGGCCTGATCCTCGCCTCTTGTCCCAAAATCCTGCTTTTTTAATCCGTCTGGCTCAGCGTTTAAGTTATCCAAACATAGGCTTGTTCCTTGCAGTAGGACCCGGGCCCTGTTGCATCAATACATTTTGGGACAGGACCGTTTTGGCCCCTTATCTGACCTTTTCAGATCGGCCTGGTTCTTAGCTCAATCAAACCTCGCTCTCAGTTTAAGTGGATGGACCTTGAACCTACATCTTCTCCTCTCCGACTTCACGCATCGCTGCTTTCCCCGATTTTGTCTCGAATATGCCTTGATCTCACCTCAACTTCACCTCGCACGATCCTTGAACCACAAACTTCGACCCTTGACTCAGCCTCGCTTTCACTCACCGCTTCACTGTTTGTGGTGATTGGTTACCATGAATTTTACAAGAAATTGCACTATTAATAAAGCATTTATTGTATTCTTTGAGAACTCAGATGGGATACCTGGCTAGGTACGTAAAACCTAGTTCACTGAGATTTTTAATCTCTCACTTCAGTGGTCTGAGGTACTCACCTGCTTCAAGCAAGCTTCAATTATACCAGTGCCTATGAAGATCTGCTGTGGAACTGTTGCTCCGGTAGGCAAATTGGAACTATTTCAAGTCACTCCTCAGGTAGGAGTTGTTTGCTGTCAGAAAGTAGTCGCTGGGCTTCACCAGTGCCATCTTAAACCAGAAGCACTTTTATTTCATACTAAATCTTTGCAAACTCCTAATTAAGTAGAGGCACTGCTGTGCTTTCTTCGTAATTACACTTACTTGCTGGGCCCAGAAGAGGTCACCTGAAACAATGAGGAATTTAAAGTTGCTGACCCTCTCCAACTCTCATCCTCCAATGAGAACTGGCTCATGGACCTCTGGGTTCTTCCTCCTGAAGTTAGCATTTTAGGTTGCTGACTTTTCATCAGAATGAGGAAAGATTTGAATATGTTTTAGTTTGCAGAAGAGGGAGATGAGTGAAGATATAAAGGAAATATCTGGGATAGAGTGGAGACAAAGAATGACTAAATGACATGAATGGTTATGGGGCTGGCCTCAGAGAGGGTGGTGTAAGAATGTTTATCATAGGGGATCTGTCTGGTGAAGATCATGCACAGTGAGAGAAAAATACTGCACTTGCTGGAAACCTGAATTCAAGGAGAATCCTGAAAACACCCAACAGGTCAGGCAGCTTTTGCAGAGAGAATAAAAAATTACAATGTTACAGATTGTTTAACTTACATCAGAAATAATTAGCTCTGACACAAAATGCAATGGCTGCTGTTTCTAACATTGTTGAATTAAATACTTAGTCTTAGAAACTGAGCAATGCACCTCACCTGAAAATTAGTGCTGTTCCTAGAGCATACATTTGGCTTAAGTAGAGCTGTGCAAGAGGCCAAAGACAGAGAAGCCAGAATGGGAGTGGACAGGAATTCGAAGCTCATATTTACTCACGTGGATTGAATCAATTTTGATTTTTGGAAAGGAGTCATCCAGTCTGCAGTTGATTCTTCTCATGTAGAGGGTCAAACATTATGAGAACTGAATGCAGTATATTAAGAATTTCAAGTGAATCTGTGCTTCACCTGGAAAGAGTGTTTGGTCCCTTGCTGGTGGAAATGGGAAAAACAGAAGTGCAGCTGTTGCAGTTCTCTACACCTTGTGCTTTCTCTCTTCATGGATGCTGCCTGGTTAACTGTGTACTTTCCGTATTTTCAGTTGTTATTTCTGATTTCAAATATCTGTAGAATATTGTTTTTCAAATGTTGCGTCTTTATCTGTCCTGTCTACAAAGTGGCTGGTGAAAGAGACTGAGAGAACCGTGGTGTGGTAGGGCTGATCCGATGACCTTAACAACAATTGATCACACTTTCATGAGTTGCAGGCATTTTAGTCCATGAGCCAGTAGGGTTGGTCGGTACCATCTGAGGGGAATAATGCTCATAGCGATTTTTGGCAAGGCTTACATCTCTACAATTCAAAGATATGTGATAGCATTGCACCAGTAGTAGCTTTATTACTTCAAATAAGTAATCACTTTTTGTATATATTCCATATTAACATCAGCACAGCAGAAAATGTTACCCCCCCCCAAAAAAAGGTAAAAAAACCTCAGTTGGAGAGATTTCTGGAGTTTTATCAATGTCATGATATTTTCCATATTGTTGTATCAAATCAAAACAATCTTAAGCTTTTGTCATGGCATATAGAGTTACAGTACAATAATTCAAATGTGGGGTTCCACACGGCCATCACCTAGGCCCCATATGGTTGTAAAATGAATATATTTAATCAAAGACTGCTTTCCATACTTTGTTTTCCATACTTTCATAACCTATTAATAATCATAATAATTTTCCAAGTCTTCCACGTCTTCCACATCTTCCTTTGAAGTTTCCACACTCTCTGAGGTGGATGCCTGGTCCTCACAGTCTGCCAGTGTACACATGTCAATACACCTGAGGCCATTTGCAACACATCTACATCTTGGGAGTGAACATTTTTTTGGACAGTGACAGGACAGTGACAGGATGGTATCAGGTGCTGGCTGGCCTTCCATCCAGTGCACCACGAACTGTTCAGCTTCCTCTTCTCTCTCCATCTTCCACCCTCTGCCAACAGTGCTTGGCACTTGTGCATCCTTCTCCAAACATCATCTCCGTATACCAACCTGGTAGTTGGCTCGCTGAGCATGTTTTTTTAAGCAGTCCTTGCTTGCATGGTGGGAGTTGATGACTTTCAATTTCACCTTTTTTTGGCACAGAAAAGGTGATACCTGAGCTCATTAAACTTGGTGGTTATTGCTTTTGGGGCATACAGGAGACATGTAAATGCCTCCAGTTTGTCCATCAGTTCTGGGGAGAGGTCCCATTCCTGACTCAACTCTAAGAATGTGTCCTGAGTTTCCCTGTTGCTGGTCAGAAGTTTTAAGGCACTTGTCTTCCCTTTGCCTGCAAAAGTGTTTACAGTGTCACATCCTGTATATGCATGCAACCCAACGAGACCCCTACAAACCTCTATGCCAAGAGTGGCAGCAACCTTCCTGATGTCTACAAGCCTTGTACGGGTTCTACTGCCACACTTCTGGAACAATAAGGCCTCATTCTTGTCACAAAATGCTGAAGACATAATAAAGACATCTGTGTCTTCTGAGCAGATCATCACAGATTGGTATCCCTCTCTTGTGGAATGGGCAGCATGGAGAAGTAGGTGGCCATCTGCTTCTTCTTGTTGACACTGAAGAGCTGACGCCTCCTCACTGTCTTGAGATGTGATTCTGTAAAATTTATCATTCACAGTTGCATACAGAACCTTCTCCTGTAGCTTTGCTCTGTACTCTGCCTTCCTTCATTTATGGACTATGAAACTAATGAGACTATTTTTGTTACTGACTTTGGTCAGGAAGCTCCTCCACTACCTCACCATCTGTGTGCCTGTGATACCTTGCAACTCATGACCAGTCTCTTCACCCCGTAGATATCTTTCACCATTCTTGTTAGAGTTCGCCTTGTGTATGTTGAACACAACATCTATTCTGCTACTCTGACTGCCTTCCCTCAGAGCCATACCCAGAATTGTTGTGGCAACATCTCTGAAAGTAACTTGATCACCTTTCACTCGTTGGACCAAATTCATTCTATCAACCACTGTAGCAGAGTTTCCTGGGAGTTGCTCTTCTACTGCTACATTTTTCTGCAAGGTTGTGGCTAAAGTAGCTTTATTTGTCTTTCTCAGCAATCCTTCTGCTGTCGACAGGGCCCAGGGCAATGGTCCAAGAAGATGAAAAAGGATATCCTCCATACGTAGACTGCGCCCTTGTGCCATCACTATGATGCGTCCAAACAAAGATCTGTATGCTTTCAAGATGACCACCCTTCCATTTGATTTCACTTCTCTCTTCTTACACATATCACTGAATGTTTTCAGCTTGTTGGTTTTCATTGGGTCATGGAATTTCTTTGCTGGTGGGTCTTCCTCTAGTCTCTCATCCTTGAAGGTTGCATAGCATTGCTCACCAATCTCATATGCCTTCATCAGGTCGGAGGCAATGTCCTTGGGGGCTGCTTTGCCATAGAGATGTTAATGAGGTCCCGCTTCTCTACAAATGGGTTGACCCATTCGTGTATGAGGCTAACCACTGCTGAAACTGCTTCCTCATCTTTCTGGATTCTTGGCCGCTGTAACTCTGCATGACAAAGCTCTGATTCGTTGCATTGCACCATGTCTCTTAACTGTCCCAGGAATGCACTGCGGTGCTCAGTTGTTCTGTTGTAATACTTGACAGCTCCAGCATTCAGGCCAAACCGTGATGTGCCTCCAGGAGTCTGTGTGTCTTTGTTCACTGTGGCTTCAATAGCCTGGTCCACAGGGATCTGCCCAAAGGGGTTGTTACTTGACAGCTGCACTGAGAATTGGCCTGTCCTGAAGGCTTCATACAGAGAAGGATTCTTGCAAAGTAAGGGGACGGGAACCTGGCATAATTCATCTTATCATAGGCAAAGCACCATGGGATCATGGTTCTTATAGCATGGAGGTGCAACTCCAAGTCCACCTCACAGAAAGCTACCACTGCTGCAATGCTATCACATATTTTCTAGCACTAAGGGTGTGTACATTGCCAAAAATCAGTATAAGAACTATTCCCCCCAGATGATACCTCTGGCCCAAATTTGGGGTCCTGGCTCATGGACTATTTGATTGATCTCCCTAAAATAGTTCTTTCCATGTTGTACACTGCAGAATACCTCACAAGATAACCTAAGATACTCTCAACCTACAAGACCCAATTTTGCATTGCACCATCCAGCCAAAAGAAATAGTAGTCAGGTTATATCAAGGACACTAATGGAGTTACAATGGTGTACTCATGAATGCCATCAACCTAGGTAATAACTTCAGAGGTGTACTCACTCACACTACAATCCTAGTGATCTATGTAAGCTTAGGAGGACAAATTGAATGCATTCAACCAATCAGGCACATCCTCCATCATGAGGAACAGCATCATCCTGCCAAATCCACATGTCCTTTCTATCTGTTACTCCCCAGTATGTGAGAAGGAGATGAATTGGCTAAGCACTGCATTTTTTCCATTCCCATCAAACTTCACCTCTCGGCTGCATTTTTTCCCTTTCTTTTGCAGGGTGTGGTTGTCATCCCAGAATTCCCCGCCTTCCATACTGAGCAACTCAGTCATTTCAAAGGGCAGGTCAGAGTCAATATCATGTGGAGTCACATAGCAATCAAACTGACTTCTTCCCTAAAGGATATTAGTAAACTTGATGGCCTTGATGACAATCTAACATTTTTATTAATGTTAGCATTTTATTCTGAATGCATCTAGTTAAATGATTTTAAGTACCCATCTGCACTCATGGAGTTTGAAGTCCCATATAGCTTCTGAATTAACCATGCAGAAACATAAGCCTCCAAAATGCTCATTTACCAAAATCCTCATCTGGGCCATTTGCAGGAGAACTTGTGTGTTACCTGGTCTTTCAGGGTGCTTGTAGGTCGTAGGCAGACCCCACTTCCAAGCCATCCCACCCAATACATGAAACACAAGTTTTAAAGTTATAAATACAAATTAATCAACAGTCTGTTTTTTTTATCTTTACTCACTTACTGCTAACCTATTGATTGGTGATGTTGGAGTAACCATAGAAACCATAGAAACTACAGCATAGAAACAGGCCCTTTGGCCCTTCTTGGCTGTGCCAAACCATTTTCTGCCCCACTGACCTGCACACGGTCCATATCCCTCCATACATCTCCCATCCATGTATCTGTCCAATTTATTCTTAAATGTTAGAAAAGAACCCACATTTACCACCTCGTCTGGCAGCTCATTCCATACTCCCACCACTCTCCGTGTGAAGAAGCCCCCTCTAATGTTCCCTTTAAACTTTTCCCCCCTCACCCTTAACCCATGTCCTCTGGTTTTTTTCTCCCCTTGCCTCGGTGGAAAAAGCCTGCTTGCATTCACTCTATCTATACCCATCATAATTTTATATACCTCTATCAAATCTCCCCTCATTCTTCTACGCTCCAGGGAATAAAGTCCTAACCTATTCAACCTTTCTCTGTAACTGAGTTTCTCAAGTCCCAGCAACATCCTTGTAAACCTTCTCTGCACCCTTTCAACCTTATTTATATCCTTCCTGTAATTTGGTGACCAAAGCTGAACACAATACTCCAGATTCGGCCTCACCAATGCCTTATACAACCTCATCATAACATTCCAGCTCTTATACTCAATACTTTGATTAATAAAGGCCAATGTACCAAAAGCTCTCTTTACGATCCTATCTACCTGTGACGCCACTTTTAGGGAATTTTGTATCTGTATTCCCAGATCCCTCTGTTCCACTGCACTCCTCAGTGTCTTACCATTAACTCTGTATGTTCTACGTTGGTTTGTCCTTCCAACGTGCAATACCTCACACTTGTCAGTATTAACCTCCATCTGCCATTTTTCAGCCCATTTTTCCAGCTTGTCCAAGTCCCTCTGCAGACTCTGAAAACCTTCCTCACTGTCTACTACACCTCCAATCTTTGTATCATCAGCAAACTTGCTGTTCCAATTTACCACATTATCATCCAGATCATTGATATAGATGACAAATAACAATGGACTCAGCACTGATCCCTGTGGCACACCACTAGTCACAGGCCTCCACTCAGAGAAGCAATTCTCTACCGCCACTCTCTGGCTTCTTCCATCGAGCCAATGTCTAATCCAATTTACCACCTCTCCATGTATACCTAGCGACTGAATTTTCCTAACTAACCTCCCATGCGGGACCTTGTCAAAGGTCTTACTGAAGTCCATGTAGACAATATCCACTGCCTTCCCTTCATCCACTTTCCTGGTAACCTCCTCGAAAAACTCTAACAGATTGGTCAAACATGACCTACCACGCACAAAGCCATGTTGACTCTCCCTAATAAGCCCCTGTCTATCCAAATGCTTGTAGATTCTATCTCTTAGTACTCCATCCAATACCTTACCTACTACTGACGTTAAACTCACCGGCCTATAATTTCCCGGATTACTTTTCGATCCTTTTTTAAACAATGGAACAACATGAGCCACTCTCCAATCCTCCAGCACTTCACCCGTAGACAGCAACATTTTAAATATTTCTGCCAGGGCCCCCACAATTTCAACACTAGTCTCCTTCAAGGTCCCAGGGAACACTCTGTCAGGTCCCGGGGATTTATCCACTTCAATTTTCCTCAAGACAGCAAGCACCTCCTCCTTTTCAATCTGTACAGTTTCCATGGTCTCACTACTTGATTCCCTCAATTCCATAGATTTCATGCCAGCTTCCTTAGTAAATACAGATGCAAAAAACCTATTTAAGATCTCCCCCATTTCCTTTGGTTCCACACAAAGCTGACCACTCTGATCTTCAAGAGGACCAATTTTATCCCTTACAATCCTTTTGCTCTTAATATACTTGTAAAAGCTCTTTGGATTATCCTTCACTTTGACTGCCAAGGCAACCTCATGTCTTCTTTTAGCCCTCCTGATTTCTTTCTTAAGTATTTTCTTGCACTTCTTATACTCCTCAAGCACCTGATTTACCCCCTGTTTCCTATACATTTCATACAACTCCCTCTTCTTCTTTATCAGAGTTGCAATATCCCTTGAGAACCAAGGTTCCTTATTCCTATTCAATTTGCCTTTAATCCTGACAGGAACATACAAACTCTGCACTCTCAAAATTTCCCCTTTGAAGGCTTCCCACCTACCAATCACATCTTTGCCAGAGAACAACCTGTCCCAATCCACTCTTTGGAGTGGAGTACTTGCTTGTCTTATAAATAAGAGGCAGTCATTGTTACAAATTATACTTTCCCCATATTATGTCTTTAATTAATTCTCACAATTCCAATTCCAAAATAATGGTTGACCATTTTGTCTAATTTCCATAGATCATTGTTTCACAAATTTTATGTCAGCTTTGCAGTGGTGCTCATGGGGAAATTAAGATGCAGAGAGGATAGAATTGATAACAGACTGAGAGAGAAAAAAAAACGGAAAGTGAAAAAAGTAGATTAAGAAATAGAGGTGAAAAAACAGAAGCAAATTAAATTGGGAAAGAACAAAAGGGAACAAATATAAAAGGAGGAAATAAATGGAAACTTTCGAGGATAATGAGAGATCTGAAAATATTCAGAGAGGAAGTCAGAATTAGAATGAGGAAGTAATTGAAAGGGGAAAGAGGTCAAGACAAAATTCATTCCCTGCAGCTCAGTTGGCTAATGCTATTTTAACATTGCTCATAAGAATGTTTCCTGGAATAAAATGCAATCATGACGATTTGAATATTGGGCTGCAACATGCCAGTAGTTTGAATGACCACTTCTCAGCATGAATCACACATGCATGGACTATCCACTTTCTATCCACTCACTGATGCACTTAATCCCAATAAGGCACTTGATTAAGAACCAGTCAATAAAAACACCAATCAGGGTGATCTTGAAGAAATGGTGGTAAAGTACATCAGAACTTGTTATATAAAGTGGAGAACATTTATCCAAAGCTATTGTCAGTAATTGTACAGATCAATATAGAAGTGTAACTTTCACTGAATTTGCAGATTCCAAGGATGTGTTGTAGAACATATTAACACTAGGCTGGCATATGCAGCAATAGTTCACAAATCAATAGAAACAATTTCTAAAATTGTACTTAATAGAACACTTATTTAATTAGTTAATGAATTTTCTCACTCATTGTTTGGAAATTCATACCAGGTGTACGAGGGGTGATAGGTATGTTCGTGGCCTATGGTGGAAAGAGTCAATTTTAGAAAACCTACCACAGTTATTTTTCCTACATTTACACACTTAGTCCAGTGGTCATGGAGCATACGGATCCCTTCTTTGTAGAAGTTGGCATCTTGGAGCTCCAGAAGTTGGTCTGCAGCAGGGGTGATTGATAAGCTTGTGGCCTGAGGTAGAAGAAGATGAGTTATTAACTTCAAACTTTCTGCATTTTCATTCAAAGTGTTGAGCTTCACGTGCATGTAATGAAAACTGTATAACTCATCTCCTTCTACCTTAGGCCACAAACTTATCAATCACTCCTGCTGTGGACCACTTCTACAAAGAAGGGATCCGTATGCTCCACGACCGCTGGACTAAGTGTATACATGTAGGAGGGAACTATGTTGAAAAATAAATGTGCTAGGTTTTCTGAAATTAACTCCTTCTACCTTAGGCCACAAACTTATCAATCACCCCTCATGTTATCACTGGGGATTTTACAGATTGAGAATAATGGAATTCCAGGAATAATGAAAGACAAGTTGCTCTGCAGGATCAGCCAGTTCGCTGTTCCTTCTCCCAGCTACAGATAATTCACTTCGTGTCATTGCAGCTTTGCATTTGTTATGCTGAAGTCTATATGCCATTGAAACATTGAGATTCCAACATTGAAGAACAACTGGAGGTGGAGTGATGGTATTACTGAGCATCTACTCACAGCATTAGCCGCCATTCACCGTGTAAGCATTGAAACACATGTTGCAGAATACTTTAAAGGCAGTGGTGTTTATTGCATCCCTGAAATCCTACTAATCCAAACATGTTAATTTCCATGATAGAGCAAAATTATTTATTAATGAGTATTTGGCTTTATCCAGAAAGGAGCATTGAGTTACTCTGGTAATTAATACTGAGTCAGGTTAAACATATTTGATCATTTCTATGGCATTTACCAAGCTTATCTTCCATTTTTTGACTTGGTAACAAGTCATGTATACAATTGCCACAAACTGAAAAAAAATAAACATCACTGTGGTTGGTAGCTAATAAAGATTCTTTCATATATCTTCATCAATTGTCAAATATTTTACTCTAAGAAGTAGTGTGATGAGGTACAAAGACAGACATTTGAAAGGATTTTAACTCATTTGAGCAATTACATGCTCAACTGCACCACGATAATCTGACAGACTGAGCATTCTACAGCAATACAACAGAGGAGGCTTATAATCACAAGATTCAAAGCACAAAGCCTAATCAACAATTGGAGGGGAAAATCAATGAAATTAATTGCTGCTGACAAACAGAAGACTACTTGCAAGTTGCATATCACGTGGCTGCCTAACCAAATGAAAAGGAGAATCCAAACAATCTTTTAAACCACAAATAATGACATATCATTGTTTCAAATAGAACCTAAGTGTATGAGCTGTTTGCTTTCAATCACTGTTTAATTCAAAATGAAATTCAAGACCTTCAAAAAAGTCACAGTATAATGCAAATCACTAAAAGTTATTGGGCTGTTTTCATCACTTAACAAAATAATGTTCCCAATTATTAATGGAGAATGACGCTTCTACACAAAGCAATTTTGGCACTTTCAATGTAATAATTTAGATGTATTTTAAAAGTCCAAAATACTAATTAATTCACATAGAAATCCCATAGTGAAAAGAGCTTCCTACACTCATTCAATTTTTTTTTAGGATGCATACATATCAACCCTATACTCTTGTTGCAAAGATGCAAGGTAATCAAAGGCATGAGGCAATTAAAATGTTGGGTTTTCACCTTTACAAACAATTGAGGCCAAGTAACGAAGGACAGTCCTTCTATATAAATGGTATTTACAAATCCTCAGTGTAGCTAATATATTTTTTTACAATAAATAACATTTCAATTGTTACATAGGCATGTGAAGCAGCCATTCTATGTTTTCTATGTTCAGCAATGCAGATGGTATAATGAATCTATATTTATATTAGCACTGGGAGATGAATATTGGCCAAGACATTGGGAAATCTCCCTTTTCTTTCTTTTACATTATATATCTGTGTGTGTGTGTGTGTGTGTGTGTGTGTGTGTGTATATATATATTACACCTACACAAATGGGCAGACAGAAGATCTGAACATATCATCCACAAGGTGATAATTCCAATAATTCACAACTCTCAAGATTCCACACACTTGCTTAAATCCTGCCTTTTGGCTTGAGTCCAAGTACAATTTAGAGACATAAGCTTAAATATACAATTACTGCTCATGTTTGGAAGTAATATGAGAAATAAACTCAGTCAGGAATTACTTGAAGCTGACCTTGAGGCAACAGAGTAAGAATGTTTCCCCTGACCTTTGGGCTGCTCTTTGTAGAATGATTGATGTATACAGAATGTAACTTTATACAGCAGGGAAAAAAATAATGAAATGACTAATAAGGATACTTAGTTTATGCATATTTTTACCCATCCTTAGCCATATACTTTAAAGAAAAATCTTCCATTTTGCAGAACATTGGGATAAATGTCTGCTGAGTGTTTTGAGCTAGCTGTGTAACTATCTGGCACTAATAAACTACTGACCAATCTCTCAATCTACTTAATGTACTCAAGACAACACGGCCTCCATACCATTATAATTGCCCTTTTCAAGTTGAAGATATTGGTTTTTCACCCTCAGTCTCGATCTAAAGTTATACCATATTGTGGTCATGACATCCTCAAAGATTTTTAACTAGAAAATATCTTATTGATCTTTCTTCATTACATGACCAAATCTAAAATATGTTATCTTCTGGAAGGTTCTGTAGTAAACTGCTTTAAGGAGTACAGTGGATGTGGAGAGGATGTTTCATATGGTGGTGAAGTGTAAGACCTGAGGACAAAACCTCAGAATAGACGGGGAGGGGCATTCTTCTAGAATGGAAATGAGGAGGAGGAATTTGTTGCCATAGGTGGCCATGAAGGCTAAATCATTGGGTATATTTAAGGCAGAGCTTGATAGATTCTTGATTAGTCAGGGCATGAAGAGATATGGGAAGAAGGTAGGAGACTAGGCTGAAAGGGAAGATAGATCAGCCATGATGAAATGGCAGAGCAGATGTGATGGGACAAATGGCTTAATTATGCACCCATATATCTTATGTCTTATGGTTTTATGATCTTTGTTGCAAGCCAAAAACTCTTCTTTTCATGGCCAATTTAGTTGTTCAATTAATATGCAGATTAAAATCCCTAATGATAACTGCAATTTTTTCATACATACCTTAGATATACTGATATCTCTATTGATCTTCCCCCTATAGAAAGACCATACTATGAAGGCCTTTAATCACTCCCACCTGTGTCATTTTCCCGTGCTATTCATTATTTCCACCTAAACCAATTCCACATCTTTATCCATTGCATTTATATAGGGACTCATCACTACTCGAATAACTTCCTTGATTAGCAATAATTCCTCACCTTTCCCTTTTGGCCTTTTATTTTGCACAATCTGGACTTCTGAGCATTCAGTGCAGGTTGCCATTCAATCATATCACTGTAATTGCCATTAGATCATATTCATCTGTTGCCAGGAGACACAACAGACTGCAGATGTTAGCATCAGTAGCAAATAAAAAACACATTGATGCAAGATTTCAATCTGAAAAAAAGCAACTGCTTTCTCCCACCACATGCTGCTCAACTCACTGAGTTCCTTTAGTGTATTTGTTTATTCATATGTTGCTAGTTGTGCTTTTAGTTTATCTATCTTGCTGTAATCTGTTCAAATAACGAAACTTTAATATTTTTCTACAATTTTCATTATGGACTTCTTATATTTTCTACCCCTTCCCATCAGACTCTAATTGTCATTCACCCTTTACAATGCTGTCATCAGTCTCTTTTTTTTTCTTCTAAGAAAATAGGAACAGAAGTAGGCCTCTTGCCCCACAGACGTATGTCGTCATCCAATAATAAACATCATCTCATTTGAGTCTTCATTCCAAATTCGTGTAAAGCCCACTCTAGGGCGCTATTCATGAGATACACCAGAATTCCGGTCCCAGCTCACCTCAGGTGAAGGTGATTCCAACCGAACAGTTCTTTCCTTCCTCCATACGGCTCCTTATCCCATGACAAGGAAATTCTCAGTGTTCACCTTCATTACTACACAAATCTAACAGGACATTCTACA
This sequence comes from Mobula hypostoma, assembly GCF_963921235.1. Taxonomy (NCBI): domain Eukaryota; kingdom Metazoa; phylum Chordata; class Chondrichthyes; order Myliobatiformes; family Myliobatidae; genus Mobula; species Mobula hypostoma. Next base: position 70,229,586 of record NC_086109.1, read on the forward strand.
CAGCTGATAGAGGTACAACAGTTAGGGGAGAAAAGACAGACTGAAATTAAATTTTTGAATTAATGTCACCAATTGCAAAATCCAATTTGCAAATAACAATATCTCGCATCTCGCATGTAGAAGGAAAAAAAAAGAGACTGATGACAGTATTGTAAAGGGTGAATGACAGTTAGAGTCTGATGGGAAGGGGTAGAAAATATAAGAAGTCCATAATGAAAATTGTAGAAAAAATATTAAAGTTTCGTTATTTGAACAGATTACAGCAAGATAGATAAACTAAAAACACAACTAGCAACATATGAATAAACAAATACACTAAAGGAACTCAGTGAGTTGAGCAGCATGTGGTGGAATCACAGAATTATACACCACAGAATGGGCTCTTTTGGTTGAAATCATCCATGCCAAACATAAAGTCTTTCAATGTTAATTATCTTTGCCTGCATTAGGCCTATATTCCTCTATACCTTTCCTACCTAAGTACCTGTCCAAATGTCTTTTAAACATTACAACTGTGTCTCTACCACCTCCTCTGGCAGCAAAGCAATGTAAATACAGCTATTGGAAAGGAGACGCCCATTCTCTGTTTGGAAATAATGCTATCAGGAATTCTTTTTCCGAGGGAAATGATATCTACATCTCTACAGTTCTCCTTCAGCACTGCACTCAAACATCAGGCAAGATGTTGTGTTGCAAGGGTGGATTTAAATGTACAAACTCTTGAGTTGGGGATGAGTGCCACCTTTGAACCTCTCTGACATTCCGACAGTAGTGTACGTTCTCCATATTTCATTGAAAGAATGTTGTACAACATAATTCCATTACCTTTTATTGAAATGGTGTTGCTGCAGTTAGAAATTGCCTATGTTATGTTGCTTAACTTTTTCTTAAGCAAATACTGTTTAGACAAAACTATAACATCTATTTTTTTTTTCAGTTTATTTATTTATTTATTGAGATACAGTGTGGAATAAGCCCTTCTGGCCCTTCAAGCCACACTGCCCAACAATCCCCTGATTTAATCGTACCCTAATCATGGAGCAATTTACAATGATAAATTAACTTACCAACCGGTATATCTTTGGACTGCGGGAGGAAAGTTGAGCACTCAGAGGAAACCCAGGCAGTCACAAGGAGAATGTACAAACTCCTTGCAGGCAGCGGCGGGAATTGAACTTGCGTTGCTTGTATGTAAAGCATTACGCTAACCACTACACTATCATGCCCATAAGATTATTGGCATTAATGTTAAGTTGTTCTGATATCTTTCATGGTGCAAAAGTGCAGCTATGGAAAATTTATTTTCACATTTTTTGATGCATATTATCTCCCATCATATCAATGACATTAGGAATATGCATAATTGCATGAAAACTATGTTACCTTCAAAGTGTACTCCCAAGCAAGTAACAGTGCAGTATATTCCATGCAGAGATGGCATATAATAGAGTGAGAAATCCTATTACCATTCATATTACATGAAATCATTCATCTTATTATGTACATACTCAGGTCCCAGTGATTTGCATATTTCTCTAAAATAATTGTTTTGATTTCACGAGTACTTCTGACAGGAAATATAAAATATTGAAATCTGTTGCCATGTATCCAAGACAGATTGAAATGAATCTTATTAAATGTGGCAGGACAAATCATATTAGTGACATTAGACCCTATGACAGAAGCAGAGCTCTTGTTAAGCTTCAAACTATAAAATCTCTGCATTATATCTTTTTCATGTGAAACTCTAATTAGACCAAACTATTGCAATATAAAATGTCACTCTGTTAAACTGCTTGGCTAAGAGAATTGCTTTTTTTTCCATGTGAGGAAGTAAGACAATGCACAGATCTATCCTGGAGTAACTGTTAGTTTCATAAGAACCAGCCGGTCAGGTTCCAATGCAAAGTTATTACATATAGTGGCAGGTTCCTCGGATAAGAAATGTCTCACAGATTATAGAAATTTCAAATACATGTAAAATGTTTTGAGGTTCCTATCTGATGTGAGCTTTATTAATATACAAGTCATGTACTAAAAGAAAAGCCAATGTATAGTCAGAGTGGATACATTTTGACCATCTCGCCAGTAAAATATTAATAACATATTTGCATATCTAGTGAGAAATCATTGCTTTGATCTCAGATGTTCTTCATAGAAGATGACCCATATTTGAGAAAGTGTCATGTGTATATTTATTTGTCTATCTGTTCATTGCAATAGGAAAGGCTCCATGAAGGTGATATACCCCAATGTATTCATCAAAGGTTTACCTCAAAGCTTCTGAAAAGGGCATACTGAATTATGGCAGTTTATTATTTTCCAAACTGCTCAAAGAATTGTATAAATTATGCATTATCTGCTCATCATTTTCTGCATTCCTTTGGATCTGTGTGGTACAATATTGTAAATAAATCTGATAACTCGTCAGAGCCCGAAATGAATACTGATATATCGTGCCTTTCAGAGTGTACAGAAGAATGTAGTGGAAAGTAAAAGTGATACTGTTATTCTTGTGACTGTTCCTCTGAGCTAAGGGGTACTGAATTTAATTCTTTCCAGATTACAGATGATGGGAATTGGCTTATGGAAACCAGTTTCCACAAACTGAAACAAAGTACATAAGGTAAAACCCAAATTATAAATATAAGGAAGAAAATAACCAAGGGGATAATGCACACTCACAGCATTCTTGCACTGACATTGGCATGCAGATTTCACTTCCAGGGAAAAATAAATTGCATGCCTCATGTAGAACTAGAAGCACCTGATCCCTGACATTTCAAATTCCTTTTTTGCTCCTTATACTCCCGACTATTATATGATACAAAACATAGAAAAATGAATTGCTATATCACCAATTATTGCCCTTAGCATTGCTCGGAGCATATATTCACATAAGAGTGTAAGCCCCATCTTTTATTCAACATGCTTTTTAGTAAAGCGTGCACTTGTAGTGTCAAACAGTACTGCAAATTCCATCCAGCCTGATTGTGAAGTAGCAAATGTATTCACCTGGTGATTATTAGGTATGATAGAAGTTGATAGAAAAATAGCCTTCTTTTTCTGAGGCAGTTCCTCAGGGCTGAGGGTGACATATTTGCTCTCCAGTCTATGGATGATGAACACATGAATATATGAATTAGGTGTTGGGTTAAGTCATACTCGAGCCGACTCCACCATTCAACAAGGTCGTTGCTGTCTACCTGTGATGATCTTCCAGCAACTTGCCTGTCAAGAATCTATTGTGCTTCTGCACTAAAAATAAAACATGGACTCTTATTCCACTGCCCTTTTAGGAAGAAAGTTCCAATGACTCTCAATCCTCTAAAGAGAGAAGAAAGAACATCAAGCTTATCTAAAATGTCAACTCCTTATTTTTGAACAGTAATTGCTTGTTCAAGATTTTTGCAACATATGAGACATCTTTTCCACATCAACTCTGTTAAAACCCCTCAAGAACTAATTTGTTTCCATCAAGCCACCACGCTCTCTTCTAAAGGCATTGTTGAGGTAACCGTTGTTGCTGATATAGAATAAAATAACTAAAGTAACTGGGCCCAGAACACATGCACTATTATGAATCAAGCAAGCGTTCTTTTTATTTTACTTATGCACAAGGAGAAAAGCATGGGCCCCTGCTCTGAAGTCTGAACAGGAAACTGTTATTTTTATACAGAATTGTTTTCAGTTATGGATATTGATTATTGTAAATTGTACATGTTTGAAATCCTTACTCACATGATCAATTACCATTCACTATAGAGGTTTTAAAGTAAATCAAAACTTCAACCAGACAACTGATGATATTTTGAAGTTAATAAAGACAACAGAGCCTGTTGGGTATGTTTCGTATCCTTCTGTTATCTCACCTGTCTCTGGCACCCTCTATTGTGTAAAGGAATGCTAAGTTTTAGGAAGACCTTTCTGGAAAGTCTCATTACAGTGATCTTACTAGTTTGGCTTGAGTACACACTGTCGCTGTCTATCTGGTCTGAGTAAGTAGAGGTGTCTCTGGCAGTCTCACCTCAAATGTCTTGCTTGACTACAACTACCCCTGACTATCTTTGTCTTACCACAACTTCCACAGAATCCGATGCAAGGCTAGATTGCCCAAAGTTCCTTCAGACAGCAATCCCCTCAGTTTAGTAAACCAACCCAATCTGGTACATTAACATGCTTCCTTAAATAAGGAGACCATACTTAACAAGGAATTAATGACTAAAAATAGATTGCAGAGAGATAAGTGGCATAACTAGAATGTAGAAGGAAACCAGAACACCCATAGAGAAATCCACAGTCACAGGGCAGACACACAAACTCTACAGACAACACCTGAAGACAGGATCCAGGCTGACTCATTGGACCTGTGTGATTGCAGAACCAGCTGATGCATCACCATGTCTCCCCATGCATTGCTATTGTTGGGAGAGATGGGCTCAGGCAATGTATAGCAAAAGCAGGTTTCTAGAGGGCCTGTGTTTTGCAAATATTATATGCAATGAATGGGTTGTCATATGAAGTATAGTTTTGGACATTTTATCTGATATAGTGTAGAAGAGTTGAGGGGAATTGAGTGAAACAAATTAGATTATAATGGGTTTTGACAGAATTTACATGGAAAGGATGTTTCCTCTTGTGGGAGAATATAGAAGCAAAATTAAAGAATTACCCATACTCTCTTGGTTCAGCAAATAGGTCAATAATGATTCCGATTTTAGTTTTCAAATGTATGTACAAAGAAGCATCAAGTGTATTACACTAAATGGATGACCTTAATGGAGAAACAGAAGCAATGTTTGTTTGCGTTTCTATTTGTCCTGTAGATTAACTCCACTCTAAGGTGCAGCATTGTAGTGAGAAAGATTGCTAGTAAGGAGTATGTACGTTCTCCCCATGGGTTCCTCTGGGTGCTCTGGTTTCCTCCCACTTTACCGAGATGTATCAGTTGGTAGGTTAATTGGTCATTGTATATTGTCCCATGATTAGGCTAGGTTTAAGAATTGGGGAATTGCTGGATGGTGTGGCTCAAAAGGACGGAAGGGCCTATTCCACGCTGTGTTTCGATAAATAAAAATAAAAATGAATAAACAAATTGAGAAAAGTGATGGGACAACAATGCAGACTTGCTTGAGTATTTTATACACTGAAATTGGGTCTGCTGTGTACCTAATGGTTAAAATCACAGCTGTCCTCCCATCATGTAGTTTAGGGAAGACAGAGATAGATTTCTCTTTCAGACCAAAATTGAAAATGATGCTTCATGGTCCCTGCTATTGGCAGGGACAGAGGTTAAGAAAGGCTATGTATAATAGTTGATGTTGGTTGCTGCATTTCTGTAGGCAATTATGTCCACTGTGTTTCTGGGTAGACAGCATCCTGACTGTGAGTTGAGGACCAGCTCTGAGGCCAGTGGAAGAAAATAGTTGAGAAGAACCTATGTGATGGCAGTTCCTGTAGGGTCATCAAGGAAACACTATGATAGTGATGGTTTGACTCAAGGTTAATGATAAAAAAAGTTCCATCCTATAGCCAGAAAGAAGTTCAATAGATGTAATAAATAAAGCTGGAAGCTAAATGGAAAAAGTGTAATACCTCATGTCTCAAGCTTGAGTCAATATAACAAGGATGCCATCTTTCAAATGCTGAATATTGACTAGGCAAATACTTCAGAGAGATATATAATCAGCTTTGAAGACAAGGAAATATTAAAAATGTTTTTATTCTCTCCATCAAAAGTTTGTACCGACTATTAAACCTCAGTGTTATTCTTTCTCAAATGAGCAGAATGCTGGGAAGGAGAGAGGATCAAGTCAGTCAATTATGATTTTAAATGTCTGATGCAGAGCTGAAATTAGAATTAAAGGCAAAGAGTCTATTGCAGGAACTTAGTATAAATCAGTTATTCTACCCGATCTTTAAATGGAATTTTTGCAGTTTACATCATAAAATATACCTTTTTCCTATCTTACCTGATTTAACCTTTTGTTTCAAATGCAGTGCAAAGTAAATGCAATACAATTTCAATAATCCAACACTATTGGAAATTCAGTGCTAAGGAACTGCAAGATTTTCCAGATTATTGGATATTGCATCTAATATAATACCTAAATGCCTCTTGAGAGGAAACTGGAAACTGATCATAGAAATCACATACAAATTTTATGCAGGCATATCCAGAGGTAAGGTTGTTGGAGCTGTGAGCCAGAAGCAATACTAGCTGCACCACAAACTTGATTTTAGGTTTGAGGTCTTAATCTTCAAAGTCTTTTCCTTAGATGCCCAAATACTGTGTTGGAGTTAGTGATGTCCCTTGCATGTCACCATGTAGTAGATGGAAGGTGACAATAAATCTTTGATTAATCATTTATAAACTCTTTCAATTTTTCCAGATGAATCCTTCTTTGATGAAGGGTCTCTGCCAGGAACATTGACTGTTTACTTTTTTCCATAGATGCTGCCTGGCCTGCTGAGTTCCTCCAGCATTTTGTGTTTGTTGCCTGTACAACTTCTGATGCCGTTCTCTGATTTATTTCACAGTGAAGGTTTGCTGGTGGTTAAATGGTGAAGAATCATGTGCACTGTTTCTTGATGTCTCTTGATGGACAGAATCTGCAGTGTGGCTCAAACAACAAGGAGATTCCTTTGTAATGACTGCAATTGGACATGACTTCTTTGATGAAAATATTCATAATTACAATGTGTCTGATATAACCTGGTTTGCTCCCTTGTTTCCGGATGATGCAGTTTCCAGATGAAAAATAGTAACAATAATAGCAATGTTGATGTCTTAATTTTAACATTGAATAGACCTCTAGCATTACAAATCTACAAATGAATCCATGGGCTAACATCCAATTATTTTTTCTTGGATATCGGGACAATTATATGTGAAGTATTTTAGATTATATTATATATGTTATGTGCCAAGAAATGCCAGATTCTGAAACAAATTGAATGACCTAATTCACTCTTAAACTGGCCTAAAGAGATTAAATTTATCACTAGTGTTATTTTAATGAGTGAAATTTCTCTGTGATGGCACAACTGAAAGATTGGAAGAAAATCCTAGATTAAAGATATTTCAACAACAAATGATGGATTTGAAATTTTATTCACTGGTTGGGTGGTTCCTTAAATAATAAAAATTCTATCTTTTTTTGCACAACTATCTACTAATTCTACCTTAATTAATTCCTCTATTTTATTCCACATATCTTAATTTATTTAATTTTATTCTCCATGAACTCCCATAAACTTCCCTCAGATTCTACACCTCACCCTGATACTAAGGACAAGTTAGCTGACAAACCCACATAACGTTGGGGCGTACTGGCAGAGGAAATGCAGCTATTCTAGAAACGAACATATAAACATGACAATCAGGAAAGATCCATATGAATTATAATCCTTGCCCAATACCATTGATACAGAAGAAATCATGAACACATACTTCCAAACTTGGAAACCTTCGTGCTCCAACCCCCTTCCAGATCCCCATAGATGTGCTTTGTATTTCTTTGATCTAGGCTAGAGAACATGAAAAAAAAACTGTTACAATGAACTGTTAAAAAGAACTTTAGTAAGTTCCTCTCCAGCCCTTAAAGGATCAAGAACAAAAACTCCTGGAAACATTCAGCAGGTCAGGCAGTTACCTGTGGAGAGAGAATCGTTATCAGAATCAGGCTTATTATCACTGACATGTGTTGTGCAATTTGTTGTTTTGCGGCAGCAATACAGTGCAAAGCATCAAAGTTTCAATAAATCATAATAATCAATATTACAGTTTTAACAATGAATAATGAAGAAGTGTGCATGGGTTCATGGGCCATTCAGAAATCTGATGACAGAGGGGAAGAAGCCATTCTTAAAACGTTGAGTGTGGGTATTCAGGCTCCTGTACCTCTTCCCTGGTGGTAGTAATGTAAACAGGGCATGTTCCGGATGGTGAAGGTCTTTAATAAGGGATGCCACCATCTTGAGTCTTGAAGATGTCCTCGATGGAGGGGTAGGTTGTGCCTGTGATGGAAATGGTTGAGTCTATAACCCTTAGCAGCCACAAGAAGCTCCATACCAGGTTGTGATGCAACCAGTCAGAATGCTCTCAAATATACCTCTGCAGAAATTTACAAGCAACTTTGATGACAAACTAAATCTCCTCAAACTCATAATGAAATAGAGCTGCTGGCATGCCTCCTTCATGATTGCATCAATGTGTTGAGCTGAGGATAGATCCTCTGATGATCAACAACTTAAAGCTCTTCTCCTTTTCCACTGCTGACATTCATGCTGAAGACCCTGCTGAGTATTTCCTAATTCTCTATTCGTATTTCAGATTTTCAGCACAAGCATTTTTATATAATTTTCTTGAAACAATGAAACGCATTCCAGGAGAACCAATTTCCCATGCTTTCACAATATTTTCAGATTTTTTGTAGAAAGCAAACCTTTTTGAAACCATCGCTAGCTTCTATCAACACTTGGTTAGTATAGAGTGTGATTAACTGTGATTGTACTTCAGCATTAAGGTTGCAAGAAGACTGAAATGTAGGAATTTCTAGAGACAGATGCTAACACCTGTGCTGTAGGGCATATTAGCATTCTCAGCAATTGATCTACACCAGATTGTGTCCAATAAAACTCAAAATTATATCCTGAAAATCAACAAGTATGTGTTGAGTCCATTCATTTGTGAGGATAGATTTGCATATCAACGACTTATATTACAGCACAGCTTTGGATTTCTTTTAGAAATGAATCAGAGGATTTGAGCTTCCACCAAGTTGTTGATTTGATTTGAACACCATGACTAATGTAAAATGTGCCATATGAACATACAGGTATAATTCACTGCAAATAATGCTTTATAGATCGTTAGCAATGGTTAAAGAAATACTTTACCTAAAATCAGCTCCACTGATTAAATTGGCTGCATAATCAGAAAGAAATAACAAGTATGCAAAATTTCCACTATTTGCACTCATTCATGGCCCTCCAAGAAGATTCTTCAAACTATGTTTGTTTACTTTCATGTACAGGCACATACACACATGCGCGCGCACACTCTCTCTCTCACACACACACACACACACACACACAAAATTATTACACTTCAAAGTTCCTACTGATGGAAGAGTTGGGATATTTTGGGGTGGGAGGTGGTTGATGTCTTTTCTTTCAACAACCCAGGGTTTTCTGTATTTCATGGCTATCTGGATCAAATATCAGAGTTGCATTGTACATGCATACTTTGACAATAAAATGAACCTTTGAACCTTTCATGGAATGTATGTAAAATAACTAATGTATGTTGACTAAATTGGTAAATTATTCTTTTCAAGTCTACTTTCAATGGTTTAAATTCATTGTATTCATTAGACTTCTGCATATAACTGCCGACATTTACTGAAATTCCACTCGTGCCTTGTCAAATGAGGAAGCCTCGAAGGAATTTGGCAAAAGTGGGTGATACTTCTGTCAATTCACTGGCAGTGAACTTCAGATGCAAAGTACAAGATGGTTCCCTATTACAATAAGATGAAACCTTGACCTCATAATCTATCTTGCTATGGCCATGCATTTAATTACGTACCAACATCACACTTTCCCTGAAACTATAACACTTTATTCTGCATCCTATCATTGTTTTTGCCTGTACTACTTTAATACACTGCTGGAATTAAATGATTATTGTGGATGGCATGAAAAACAAATTTTTCGGTGACAATAATAAACCAATTTACCAATATATCTCATTGTTGTTTGTGTTTTAAGAAAACCCTTCCTTTTGAATCAAACAGTTCATACTTCCCAATACTCTAAAATACTTCTCAGCCAAGTGCTTCTGAAGTCAATTTCACTGTTCAGGAATTGGTTGCAGTTCTCAACCCATGTAACTGTGGTGACTGCACTTCAAAAATGCCTTCAGAGGCAGTACTTTGGCTGAGAAGTACTTTAGGACATTCAGAAGCATGAACTGTTCTATGCAAATAGAAGTATTTTCTTAAAGGCACAAATGTCAACTCTTTCAATACGAAGTATGTCTTCCTTTAATCTTAAGTAGCTCTTCTGTTATAATGACCATGCAAAATCTGCCGATTACAGCACACAGCATGAATCAAAGCACTGAGACACATAACACAGTTTAATGACCCCTTTGCATTTGCCAAAGAATCCTTTCTACTGAACTGCACATTGCTGCATGCATAATCCCATGGCACCTTAAAACTGTTTCAAACAGCTTCACATCAAAATGAAATGATATCAAATGATTTCAACAGATTTGCCTGCTTGTTTGCTTATTTCATTAAAGTGTCAGTAATGCTTCAGTGAAAAACTAATTGTTTACTTGAAGCCAGACCCATGTGCTTTCTGCACAGGTTCTTGCTGATTTGTTAACACTTCAAGCGCTAAAATTGCTGCAGGTATAAATGAAAAAGCTATGAATGTAGAACTACCATGACTGAATTGCCATGAAGTTTAATAAGTGTTAACATTCCAAAAGTCAGAATAGATTTAAAATATATTAAGTCAAGCTTGCAAAATTAACGCTATACATCCTATTCAAAGAGAGGATGGAGAAAATGAATCACTTTCTCCCTATTTACTTGTTCTGCCTGGTCAGTGCATGATAGTTACGAATTATCTTTCTGTCATTATGCTAATATTTCTTACTGATGGGCAGAACACCTCTGAAAGGTCAAGAGCTGGAACAGAAAATCATACAGTGACAAAAGGCAGATGTTTGAAATACTCACAATCATCACCTATCCTTTGCCCTGTTGAGGAGCATGCTCGGAGGGAAAGCAGGTCAACCTAGCACTCTTGTAACCACATTTCTGGCGAGTTCCTACTTTGATTGCAGCTTCTTACCCTGAACGTGGGATCAGAAAATACACCTCGTATACAACTAGTGTGCTGAGCAATAATTGCATTGCACTTTAGGAACACAGAGTACATATAGTCTATTGCTGAAACCTGTAGCAAGTTTTATATCCAATTATCACTTCAGTTTCTGGATAGAATTCTCCCATGCCAGATTGAATCATAGAATTGTTACTACACAGAATGAGGCCATTCAGCCCATTGAGTCTATGCTGACTCAGTAAATACTACAATCCAATCAGTATACTGTTACTCTCTCCTGAAATTAATTCCCTCTTGAGAACTAGTCCAATTCCTTTCTGAATGTACTGACTGGGTTTGCTTCCATAACCCTTACATGCAATTATTTAAGTTCACAACCACTCTCAGAGTAAAATAGTTTTTCTTTTCATCATAGATCCTGCTTGTAGTCCACTCAAAATTGTAAATCTCTGTCTTGAGCTACGTACTAATGGAAACCGCATTCATTTATTTCAACATAGAAACATAGAAAACCTACAGCACAATACAAGCCCTTCAACCCACAATGCTGTGCCAAACATGTACTTACTTTAGAAATTACCTAGGGTTACCCATAGCCCTCTATTTTTCTAAGCTCCATGTACCTATCCAGGAATCTTAAAAGACCCTATCGTATCCGCCTCCACCACCGTTGCCGGCAGCCTGTTCCATGCACTCACCACTCTCTGCGTAAAAAACTTACCCCTGATATCTCCTCTGTACCTGCTTCCAAGCACCTTAATACTGTGCCCTCTCGTGTTAGCCATTTCAACCCTGGGAAAAAGCCTCTGACTATCCACACAATCAATGCCTCTCATCATCTTATACACCTCTATCAAGTCACCTCTCATCCTTCGCCGCTCCAAGGAGAAAAGGACGATTACTTGATGAACCAGTCATGATTATGCATTTCTCCACCAAATCTTTTCTCAATGTTCTTTACTCTAAGGAGAACATTTCATCTAAGGTCTCTCAGCTAAAATCTGTGCAACTATTGTTTTTATTTTTTTTTCTACAGCCTCTCTTGTACCTTCACATCCTTTCCAAAATCTCATAACCAGTTTTGAATGCCGTGCTCCAGTCCTGACTCAACTGGTTCCTTGCACAGACTCTAAATAATTTCCTGGTGTATGTGCCTAGTGTCTTAACTTGTGAATCTCAGAATCCCTTGTGTTGTACTGATCACTCTATCAACATACACTGCAACTTGCAAGTATTTTTACATATGCACATCCAGGTACCCCGTTCCAAAATGTCCTTCAGAATTCTGCTATTGATAATGCCTCTTTATTCTAACAAATCACTTACCATTTCTTTTTATTATATTTCGCTTGCCACTCCACTTGACCCTGAATCTCAGTTCTGTCTCCATTTGATTTCCAGTGCCTGGATCCACAGCTTTGACCCATTTTCCCCACCTTTTTCCTTTACTTCCCTCCTAATCTTCAATTTCAAACATTTTCCTCCACCAACTCTGCAAAGACAGGTCAGCCAGAGGAAAAGGCTTATAGACACAAAGTGGGTGAATCCTGTCTCTGGCTCACAACTCGTTTCGCCTTGTAAAGAATATTATTTTGCTGCTATGTGATGGCATCCCACTAAGCAGACATGGAATCCTACAGCATATTATATAGATGCACAATTCCTATATTTTCATATTTCTGTTTCTTCACTCGCCTTTTACTCCCTCATAGCCTCGTTCAATCCTTCTTTATTTCTTCCTCACTTTATCATTATCTTTTAGATTCAACTTCTTGGTTTATGAATAAGAAAGATTTAGAGGGACATGGTCCAACTGCAGTCAAATGGAACTGATGTAGATGGAAATTTTGGTCAGCATGGACAGTTTGGGCTCTTATTTGCTCTGAATCTTTATCTTATCTTCATTTACTTCACTCTTTGTTCTCCTATAGATGTTATTGGTTTCTTTCTGATTCTTTTCATTTATTCTTTTCCTTTTGTCCTCTGTCCTTCTCCCCAAGTTATTCACCATGTGTTTATGTGTGTGTGCTTATATACCTTTTCCCTTCCATTCATTTCTTCTGTGACTGATATTTTCCCATATCCACCACATAAGCTTTTGTTTGTGCTTTCTACTACCTTTACTTCCATTTATCCCCTCACTCTGCTCCTCAGTTAGCATTTCTGCATCAGTTACAAACATTTTTACTCTTTCTCATTTAATCTCTAATCTATCTCTTAATTTTTCTTTTTTTTAATCTTAGATTGCTATTGTTGTCTTTAGTCCCATTAGTCCCTCAAGAGGTCAAACATCAGAAGGAAATAAATCTCAGTTTGTTAATAGAACACCTTGCCCCATACCTCGGTGTGACTTTGGAACATATTCACGTCAGAAAAAATTCACATTGTGATATTGTCCCCTTATCATTATCACAATCAATAAGTGCTAAAATCTACCATGACCATTGTTGGCTCAGGAAAGAACCACTATCAATTATATGCTGTACATTCAATTTTATATTAATAATTAGATAAATTATATGAATTGCTGCACCACTTACTTTCCCATAAAGCAAAGATGGTACAATTGTGAAGATAACAATTATTTAAAGGGAATCCAATCTGCACCATAAACCTTGTCACCCACATTGTCTTCAACAAATTGGGAGTATTAATCTCAGCAGTTTACATTTCAAATTATCGTTCCCACTTTATCTAACTTTCTTCTGTACTTCCTTGCCTCTGAAACCATCATATCATCACCTCCCAATTTACGTAGGTGGGCTATACAAAGTTATTTTTGACTGGCACATTCAGGACAAGGAATGAAATAGAACCAACATGAAACTGAAAAAATAAAGCCTGAAAGCTTTTTGTACTTGGAACAACTATTTTTTGTTTTAGATCAAATGATATAGGAGCAGAATTAGGCCAATTGGACCATCAAGTCTACTCTGCCATTTCATTGTGACTGATCCATTTTTCCTCTCAGCCCCAATTTCCTGCCTTCTTCCCATATTCCTTCAAGCTCTGACCAATCAAAAATCTGTCACTCTCTGCTGCCTCCACAGCAACCCAAAACCATCAAACACTCTTCATATGACAAGCCATTCAATCCTGGAGTCATTTTCATGAAACTCCTTTGAACCCTCTCCTGTTTCAGCACATCCTTTTTAAAATCAGGGGCTCTAAACTGCTCTCAATACTCTAAGTGAGGCCTCACCAGTGCTTTATAAAGCCTACATTACATTACCTCCTTGTTTTGTTATCAGAGTCTCCAGTTCATAGTATAAAATATGCTCATTGTGAAAATCATACAACAAATGACCAGTCACCATGTGCAACTGACTTCGTGTTGAAAAGAAAAGAGCAGATAAGGCATCAGAAACATATTGATAATAACTCAGTTTGACACTAAATATATATTGCATGTTCAATTCCAACTCCTTTTGAAAGGCACATGTAAAAAATTGAATGCTCTATTTGAAGCAGAACATCAGCGTTCTTTTAGTTTCCTGTCTTACATTTATCTCTTAGTCAAACCCACCAAAAACAAATTACCTTGTGATTATCTCATTGCAGTCGGTGGGAGCTTGTTGTGCATGAATTGGCTGCTCACTTTACAACTATAACCACTCTTCAAAAGTACTTGTTTCGGTATGAAGCAGAGTGGGATGTCCAGAGATAAAGAAAACATGAAGCCAAGATTGTAGTGCCGGCTCTACATATTTTTACTCTTTAAAGGGAGAAAAAATTATATTATCATGAGAATTATAACTTGTCTCTGACATAATTGCAGGTGAAAATATTTTTTTCTAACAAGTAAACTCTTCACAAGCTTCCAGCTGGTTACAGGTATCGATTACAATCGACTTTTCAATGACAAACTCCACCATCTTCATCAGGGAGGAATCATTTGCTTGATTGGGTAACAATAAACATACTTTATAATTTGTAAGATGATTATAACTATATCCGAAGTTTGTTCGATCGGTAACAATGAAATGGATTTTGAAAACAAAGTCTGATGTGGAAATAAGACTACCTCAAGCAGGTGTGGTTAATTTTGGATTGTGTTTTGTGTACTGAATCAGATTTGATTAGGGAACTTAAACTTAAAAAGTGTTGGAGACAGTGATCATAATATAATAGAATTCACCTGGCCATTTGAGAAGGGCGCACTAAAGTCAGATGCATTGATGTTATAGTTGAACAAAGCTAACTACAGAGGAAAAAAATTAGAGTTGGGCAAGATTGATTGGAAGGGAACACAAGCAGGGATGATGGTATAGCTGGAGTTTCTTGAAGTAGTTGGGAATATGCAGGATCAGTTCATCCCAAAGAAGAACAAACAATATAAAGCAGTGGTCCCCAACCACCAGGCCACAAAGCATGTGCTACTGGGCCGCAAGGAAACAAAATGATTTGGGGATATGAAACGATATGAGTCAGCTGCACCTTTCCTCATTCCCTGTCATGCTTTGTTGCACTTGAATACCAACCACTCCCAAGCCGCCCCCCCCCCATCGGCTGGTCCGCAAGAATATTGTCCATATTAAACCGGTCCGCAGTGCAAAAAAGATTGGGGACCCCTGATATAAAGGGAGTATAAGACAACCATGACTGACAAGGGAAGTCAAAAACAATATAAAAGCAAAAGACTAGCAGGAAGCTAGAAGATCAGGAACCTTCTAAAAACCAACAGAAGGCAACTAAAAAAGTAATAAGGAAGGAAAAGATGAAATATAAAGACAAGCTAGTCAATAATATAAAAGAGGATACAGTACCAAAATATTTTTTCAGATATATGACTTCAGTGATTGACATAATGCTAGTCCATTATTAAGGAGGAGATCTTGGGCTGCTCATGATAACATAGGCTGAAGTCAGCATGATTTCCTTAAGGGGAAATCTTGTCTGACAAATCTGTTGGAATTCTTTGAGGAACTAACAGGGTAGACAAAGTAGATGTTGTTATCTTGGATTTTCAAAAGGCCTTTGATAATGTTCTGAACATGAGGCTCTTAAACAAGATAAGAGTCCATAATATTACAGAGAAGATTGCTTGATTGACAGAAGGCAAAGAGTGGGAATATAATCCCTTTCAAATGAATTATTAATGAAAGTTTTACTATTAATAGAAGTATTATAGATTAAAGACAAACAGGAAAGCTTAGCAAAGCCTTTACTTTCTGAGGAGGCTGAAGAGAATGGGATTATGCACATCTATACTCACATCATTCTACAGATGTGCAGTAGAGAGCATCTTACTACATCGTTTCATGATATGCAAACAGCGCTGCAATGGACAAGAAGGCTCTACAATGGGTAGTCAAAATCGCTGACTGCCTCACTAGCACCAGTCTACCCACCTTCAAGGACATATGCACAGAAAGTTGCCAGACCAATAACATCATGAAGGAGCTCATCCACTCTGCCCATGGACTGTTTGTCCCACTCCCATCAGGAAAGAGGCTACATAGCATCTATGCCAGAACCACTACACTCTAAAGCAGTTACTTTCCCAAAACAATAAGGCTGATTAACACTTCCACCCATTAATCCACCCTCCACACCCCCAGTTACACTTTATCACTTCCTGTCAGCCACCTTATGTACTCCTGTTCCTTGCATCACTTCACGGGCATACAATCAATGTACATAAGCTACCTTACATATTTATATTTATTGTGCTTGTTTCACTATTATTGTATTCCTTATCTTATTGTTTCTTTTTTGTGCTGCATTGGATCTGGGGTAACAATTATTTTGCTCACCTTTACACTGTGTACTAGAAATGACATTAAACAATTTTGACTTGACGATAACAGAGACAGGTTGAAAATCTGTTAAAATTATTAATATTTTAAAAGAACAATTGAAAATAACATCACTTTAATTGTGACAATTTACTTTACAGATACGGATGAGTACCTCAGGTCAATGGGAGTAGGCAGTTTAAATAGTTTCGGTATGGACTAGATAGGCTGAAGAGCCTCATTCTCTGCTGTACCTCTCCATGACGGTATGGCTCTATGAGATTACATCAGGTCTGCAAAGATATTCAAAATGTGCAATCCCGTATCATATTTTCTTGCAGCCGCTTAGCTCTCTTGGCATTAAAAGTAACCATTATGTATCTTTTTATTATGGGTGAAGTTTAAAGAATTGAGGAGAGGCAACACATTCCAAATGCCACTTAAACTTTTTTGTGCTCCATCTTGGACATGCATTGCATAGATTCACCACCCCTGACAGAGTTATTTCCCTAACACACAAAAAATACGGTAAGCAACTAACTTTGAGAGTAGTTTGCAGTAAAGAAGTGCTTGAAGATTGATAAAAGTCTCCTATGCATAACTGAATTTCCCTGATGTCTAGTTTTGTAGAGGTTGGAAACTCTGTTGAATAAATTGAATTGGTGACAGAAGGTATAGGCACCACGGATTTCACTTACTTTGACAAAGCATTCAATGTTCATTGAGCTTCTTGTAGAGTACAGCCATATCTGTTATGATAGAAGTTGCCACTATCCTTCAGACAGTTAGCACCAAATAATGGTATGTTTTTTTTCAAAACAATGCACAATGAATTGTCCTTTCGAATCCACAATTTCATCAGTCGCATCTCTAGGGATGCACTGGAAAGTGTAATGGCCCTTTCAGCTATTGATGTCCCCAGGAATGTTGCAATAAAACATAAAGTTGCATTTTAAGTTAATGGAGTCTTTTAAAGAATCATACAGACTCAATACACCTTATTAGGTACATCTGCTCATTAATGCAAATATCTAATCGGCCAGTTATGTCACAGCAACTTAACACTTAAAAGTATGCATACATGGTCAAGAGGTTCAGTTGTTTCCCACACCAAGCATTAGAATGGGGAAAAATGTGATCTAAGCGACTTGATTGTTGAGTGGAATGATTGCTGGTGTCACACAAGGTGATTTGAGTATCTCAGAAACTGCTGATCTCCTGGGATTTTTGTGCACAACAGGCTTTAGGTTTTACTGAGAATGGTGTGAAAAACAAAACAAAAAACAAAAAATCCTGTGAGCAGCAGTTCTGTGGGCGAAATCATCTTGTTAACGAAAGAGGTCAGAGGAGAATGGCCAGACTGGTTCAAGCTGACAGGAAAGTGACAGTAACTCAAATGTTACAACAGATGTGTACAAAAGAGCATCTCTGAATGCACAACACATTGAAACTTGAAGTGGATGGGCTACAGCAGCAAATGACTGTGAACATAGGTGCACTCAGTGGCCACTTTATTAGGTACAGGAATTTCCTATGAAGTATCCATTGAGCGTACTCTCTATTACTTGTGCTAGTAATCCAATGAAGGGTTTCCTTTTAGCCTTTAAGACACTTAGATATGAGAGTTCTGGCAAGTTAAACACTGGATCAAACTAGGATCATCTCACAATAGGAGGAAACTCAAGTCCCTGTTTACTTAATTCATTTATTCCCTAGTTTCAACCTTTGTCCTGCTCCCAAAAGGCTTTATGTTCACCTTATCACACACAAAAAAATCTTTAATCAGTGTAGTACACCAGTCATTGAAAGTGGGCATGCAGGTACTGCAGGCGGTGAAAAAGGTGAATGGTATGATGGCATTCATAGCAAGAGGATTCGAGTACAGGAGCAGGGAGGTACTACTGCAGTTGTACAAGGCCTTGGTGAGACCACACCTGGAATACTGTGTGCAGTTTTGGTCCCCTAATCTGAGGAAAGACATTCTTGCTATAGAGGGAGTACAAAGAAGGTTCACCAGATTGATTCCTGGGATGGCAGTACTTTCATATGATGAAAGACTGGATCGACTAGGCTTATACTCTCTGGAATTTAGAAGATTGAGGGGGGATCTTATTGAAAGGTATAAAATTCTAAAGGGATTGGACAGGCTGGATGTAGGAAGATTGTTCCCGATGTTGGGGAAGTCCAGAACGAGGGGTCACAGTTTGAAGATAAAGGGGAAGCCTGTTAGGACCAAGATGATGAAAAACTCCTTCACACAGAGAGTGGTGAATCTGTGGAATTCCCTGCCACAGGAAACAGTTGAGGCCAGTTCATTGGCTATATTTAAGAGGGAGTTAGATATGGCCCTTGTGGCTAAAGGGATCAGGGGATATGGAGAGAAGGCAGATACAGGATTCTGAGTTGGATGATCAGCCATGATCATACTGAATGGCGGTGCAGGCTCGAAGGGCCGATTGGCCTACTCCTGCACCTATTTTCTATGTTTCTATGTTTCTATCTAGCAGATGTCCACATTACAAGTAGTATTATAAAGCATGGAAATCAGCCCACCCCACCGTCTGGATGAGCCATCAAGAATCCACTTACGTTAATTCCGTACTAATTTCTTTTTGTTCTAGCACTCCCATCAATGTTACCTAGAATCTATCACTCACCTATAAACTAGGGACATTTTATAGAGTCCAAAGCTGAAGAGTGGAGAAGTATTTTTTTGGACAAGACCATTTGATAACAGGGACAAGTATAGATAATACCCAAGGATAGGATAGATCTCAGGGTCACTGGAGATGTAAGGCAGCCTCTCTACAAGCGTCACCATTATGCTCATGGTGACTCCCCAGAAATGCTGATTCCAACCCAGGGGGATTGCGTTTAAGGAAATAAGGTTCCAGATCTGAACATTATCGAATTATTTCAGTGCAAAGAACTGCTATACATTCAGCAGCTGTATTACCAGCTGTCAATCATAAAATTTCAAACAACCCAATAAATTGCAGGTAATAACTATTTAATAATTCCAAATCTGCAACAATAAAAGTCATGTGCGTGCTATTAAATGACTAATAGCTTTATTGTCCTTAAGCCTGTGTAGAAAGAATATTACAACAGTAAACTACCCCACCATCAGAAATTAATTTTTCAAATTCTAATTAATTTGTACAAAATCACATCTTGGACTTGTTATAAAACTATAAGAATCATGTTTTTGCACCTTGCTTTGGTGTGCAATATCATTTTATTACGTGTCAGTTTTCCCAACAGACTTATATTCACTATAATTTAAAAATTGAATGCACATGTGTGAGAATCATTTTGAGTTAATGTGTGTTCCCAAAGTGGAAAGAAACAATAGGCTCTCATTTGCAATCAAAATCCAAAAGACTAGTTTAGTTATCTTACACTATAACAATAAATCAATAGGAATAAAAGTTGTGATGTAGATTTTCACACAGATGTAAAACAATGAGCTATCTGTTATCGAAGTCACTCAGTTTTCATTTCTCGTGAATAATGATCATTTCTAATAGTCTTCTGTAAATGTACATGTAGAGGTCACAAGGGAACAAGATAATCACAGATGGCAAAGGCCTTTAGCTCATCTTAGTTCATCCATTCAATTGTTTTTGGTATAATTTGTGAGCTTTATCCAGTGATCTATTTCACATATTGATTGCTGTTAAGGATTTTCTGAAGTAATTTCTGAAATTTCTTCTTGTGAGCAATCAACACAATTTTGTGAATGCATATGAAGCTTGCTCATCTTCCTCAAACTGAGAGTCTTTGCACAGACACACACATGAAGGCATGAGAGATAGAAAAGGTTGGTACTGTTTCCTAGGTTAAAGCATTGGTTTCACCAGTGCAGGTAATAGGAAGAAAGGACAATGGAAATGTTTAAACTTTGTTGAGAGATTTTAGAATTTCTAATGTGCTTAACTTAATTGAATTCTGATTTTGACCTCAGTAAGGGAGTTGCTGGGACTCATCATAAAGTCCACAATGTTCTGTAGCTTAATGGGCTGAGGGATTAGGCCCACCTCTTACCTTGCCTCTCAGCCATAGCTGGCATATCTGGCACCATCCTATACATTGAAAAGGCTTATTGACTTTCATTAAAAGCTAAGTTTAATCAAATTAATTTTATTTCAATATACATATACTGTATGTTCTTGATTAAGTTTAGCTTATTTCAGTGTAGGTATATGTTTTAACAATTACCTAATGTGTTTTACTTGAATTGACATTGGTTTATTATCGGCACGTACATTTGCTGTGGTTTACAACAGTACAGTAAAAAGCTTGTCTTGAATACGATTCATACAGATCAAATCATTGCATAGTTACTAAGGTAGAACAAGGTTAAGCAATGCAGAACAAAGTGCAACAACTACAGAGAAAGTGACCTATAAGTAAACAATGAGGTGCAAGATCATAATGGAGTAGATTGTGAGGTCAAGCAGATAAGAATACATCTTACCAAACTAGAGAAGCATTTATAGGTCTCATAACATTGGGATAGAACTTGTCATTGAGTCTGGTAGTACATGCTTTCAGGCTTTCTGCCCAATGTAAGAGGGGAAAAGAGAGAGAGTCTGAGATGGGTGGGGTCTTTGATTATACTGGCTGCTTTACTGATGCAGCGAGGTATAGACGGATTCCATGAAGCAGGTTTTCCTGGTGTGCTGAATTATGCCTACAAATCTCTGCAGTTTCTTGTAGTCACATGCAAAGCAGTCGCCATACCAAGTTTTAAATATTTACCTTAAATAATTTTTGACAATGTTTTAAGTGAGCTTCAATATATCCTGGATCAAAATATATCATGTGTTGTCCTGCTCGATAGTTATGACCTACTTTGCTCTTGGAGCAATCGTGGAACCAAGGCCTGATGCTGCTGCAATCTCAGGACCACAAAAAGTTATGATGACCACAGGGAAGTGAGTGCAGCCATCTGGTTGGCTTGTGCATGATCTACTTCGACAATTCAAGTTTTGGAAAAAGTGAAATGTGGACTTATGAAACCATCCTCTAACTTCCTTTGTCAAATTACAAAATGCTTTAATGTTTATTTTTAAAGGTTAATGGCAACCTTACAGCTAAAGTTGTAGAAACTAGTAGTGGTATACTGCACAGGTACACAGAGCAATTGATTTCAGATTTCAAATAAAGCTTGGCTACTTTACACATATTAATATACGAGTTTCAAAAACAATTGTACTTTTTCTGTTGGTTTGTCTCTATTTTAATTCAATTGTGTTTTATTCCTTTACTTTATTTCCTTTTACCCTTTTTACATTGCTTTCTGCAACTGACTGGACATGAAATTATTCTGATGAGCATTACTAGGTTCATATTGCAGTGATCAGATATTCTGGATAGAGAAACATCTTTGGGTTGTTGGTTCAGAATATTCTCCATTGCAAAACTTATAACTATGGCCAAGTGCAAGTGTTACAAATAGCTTGTAGTTCCCATTCATTGGTATCTGCAAAACTGGGCCCTTTCATTTTAGTTTATACAGAACCTCTTGAATCACACTCTAATATTCATCTGGGATAAACTGACTTCCAATTATTGGCCAAGTGTACTTAAAATGCCTCCATTACAGTTTAAATGAGATTTTTCTTGCCGATGCCAGCAAAAACAGGTGATTATAACTAAGTATAGATTTTTGAGCTATTTTTCCACTTTGGTTTTTTTGTGATATGCATTCAAGGTGCTGTTTTCCTTTCCAATGTATCATTAGGCAAAGTTTAAAGATGGAAGAAACCCTACCTCCTCCAAATAAATCTGGTATCGACCAGTTTTTAAAGACACGAGCAACACACACAAAATGTTAGAGCAGCTCAGGCAGCATCTACGGAGGGAAATAAATATTTGATGTTGTGGACTAAGACCCTCTATCAGGACTGAAAGAAAAGGGGCAGAAGCCAGAATGAGAAGGTTGGGGGATTGGGAGGAGTACAGACCTTCCATATGTAGCACACGGATTCAATTCCTTTGCTTAGCAACATGGTTGTTAATTTTTATAATTTGTTTGTTCAGAGATGTTTCATCATCATGTTGCCCATGACTACTGATGCAAATAGAATATGTATACCTGAATTTATAAATGACAGGTTCCCTCACCAGCTTATTTGATGGAATTCTATATTGCAAGGTACAAATTTTATGTTGGCTATGTCATATTGTCAATTCTATTTGGGTGCTTAGCATGCATTTCTTGATGTTTTATGTCAGTCTTTTTTCTGCATTATACTACAATGCATGACAGGTGCCCAAGCATGAATAATGGTGCCTAAATGCAGCAACAGTATGAAAACTTCCTCCCTGAGACCGACATACGCATAAGAAACTAATCCATTGTAGTAGTTTATTATGAAACTGAGGTCCACTTTGGTGACTCTTAAAGATGATCTGTTGGCACAGGCTCCCACCAATGGAGAACAGCACAGGCAAATGGTTGTACATTGGTGCCTTTTAAAATATAAAGATCTGAAGAAAATTCATTATCCATAGGGAGTTTCTGACAATAATTTAAATTCAGCTGCTGGTAAAATCGACAGAGGGTTTTTAATGAACCTTGATATAAAAAAGTAAAAGGGAGGTGATAGTAGGTATTGGACCACTGGAAAGTGACACAGGAGAGGTAGTAATGGGGAACAAAAAATGGCGGATGAACTCAGGAAGTATTTTATGTCTTTCTTCACTTTGGAAGACACTAGCAGTAAGCCAGAAATTTGGAGTGTCAGGGGACAGAAGTGAATGCAGTTGCTATTATGAAGAAGGTGCTTGAGAAGTTGAAAGTCCTGAAGGTAAATAAGCCACCTGGACCAGATGGGCTACACCACAGGGTTCTGAAAGATGCAGCTGAAGAAATTGTGGAGGTATTATTACTGATCTTTCAAGAGCACTAGATTCTCAAATGTTTCTGAAAGACTGAAAAATTGCAAATATCACTCCACTCTTTTAAAAAAAGAGGAAGGCAGAAGAAAGGAAATTATAGGCCATTTAGACTGATTTCAACAGCTGGGAAGATGTTGGACTCCATTATTAGGGATAAGGTTCTGGGGTATTTGGAGGCACGTGATAAAGTAGGCCAAAGTTAGCACAGTTCTCTCAAAGGGAAATCTTGCCTGAGAAATCCATTAGAATTCTTTGAGGAAGTAACAGGCGAGATAGTCAAGAAAGAGTCAGTGGATGTTGTTTACTTAGATTTTCAGAAATCACTTCACAAGGTGCCACACATGAGACTGCTTAAAAAGATGAGAGTCTAGTCCATGGTATTACTGGAAAGATACTAGCATGGATAGGGTTGGAAAAAAGAGAGTCAATTCTTGTTGGTTGCCGGTGACAAGTGGTGTTCCGCAAGAGTTGGTATTGAGACTACTTCTTTTCACATTATATGTCAACAATTTGAATGACAGCCAAGTTTATAGGCAATACAGAGATAGGTGGAGAGTCAGGTTGTGTTGAGGATGCAAAGAGTCTGCAGAAGGATTGGAGAAATTAGGAGAATAGGCAAAAAGTTCTCAGATGGAAAAGATTGCAGGTAATTTTATAGTCATGCACTTCAGTAGAAGGAATAAAGGCAAAAATTATTTTCTAACTGGGCAGAAAATTCAAAAATCAGAAGTGCTAAGGGACTTGGGAGGTCTCGTGCAGGATTCCCTGAAGGTTAAATTATAGGTTGAGTCACTGGTAAGGAAGGCAAATGCAATGTTAGCATTCATTTTGAGAGGACTGGAACATTAGAGCAAGGATGTGATGCTGGGGCTTTATAAAGAATTGGTCAGACCACACTTGGAGTGTTGTGAGCAGTTTCGGGCCCCTTATCTAAGAAAAGACATGCTGGTTGCCTCACTATAGGAAGCATTAGAAAGGGTACAGAGGAGATTTACCAGGATGCTGCCTGGTTTAGAGAGTATGGATTATGATCAGAGATTAAGGGAGCTAGGGCTTTACTCTTTGGAGAGAAGGAGGATGACAGGAGATATGATAGAGGTGTACAAGATATTAAGAGGAATAGATAGAGTGGATAGCTAGTGCCTCTTCCTCAGGGCACCACTGCTCAATACAAGGGGATATGGCTTTAAAGTAAGGGGTGGGAAGTTCAACGGGGGTATTAGAGGAAGGTTTATTACTCAGAGAGTGGTTGGTGCGTGGAATACACTGCCTGAGTCAGTGGTGGAGGCAGATACACTAGTGAAATTTACGAGACTACTAGACAGGTATGTGGAGGAATTTAAGGTGGGGGGTAATATGGGAGGCAGGGTTTGAGGGTTGGCACAACAACGTGGGCCGAAGGGCCTGTACTGTGCTGTACTATTCTATGTTCTATGTTCTATGGCATTGGAAAAAAGTCCAGAGGAAGTTCATGAGAATGATTCCAGGAATGAAAGAGTTAACATATGAGGAATCTCTGCTGGCTCTGGGCATGTGCTCACTGGAGTTTAAAAGAATGAGGGGGATCACATTGAAACCTATTGAATATTGAAAGGCCTAGACAGAGTGGATGCAGAGAGCATGTTTCCTATAGTGGGTGAAATTAGGACCTGATGGCACAGCCTCAGAATAGAGATACATCCATTTAGAACAGAGATGAGAAGGAATTTCTTTAGCCAATGTTTTGTGAATCTGTGGAATTCTTTGTCAGAGATGGCTGTGCAGGCCAAGTTATTGAGTATATTAAAGCAGCGGTTGATGGGTTCTCTTGGTTAGTGAGGTTACAGGGAAAAGGCAGTAGAATGGGGTTGAAAAGGAAAATAAATCAGCCATGATGGAATGCCAGAGCAGACTTGATGGAAAGACTGGCCTTATTCTGCTCCCATGTCTTATGGCCTTACGTTCTTATAACAATCAGTTATCTGAACTCCAAAGACGCATTAACCTGTATAAAATAAATGGATAGGAACCTTTGTTAAATAGTAGTCAAGGAACAGTGAGTGCTTAGAATACATTCAGTAGCAATTCCAGCTTTTTAGGTACGTTAAAGTAAATCTTGTTAAAAGATGTTAATTTAACATTCTAAAGAACAATTATATGAGGGCAGAATGTAATTCAAATATAGCTGATAATAATAAGGGGCTACACTGTACACTCTGGAGTGATACGATCAACCACTACATGGTACAGTGGGAGGAAGGAAGCAGAAATCATGTCTTAAATGAAACAAAACAATGGTGCTGTCAAAGAGCAAAATTTTAACCCAACCGAGGCATTTATAACAAACGCGAAAATCTGCAGATGCTAGAAATCTGAGCAACACACATAAAATGCTGGAGGGACTCAGCAGGCCAGGCAGCATCAATACAATCGAAATTTCAAGTTGTTTTGAAGGGTTTCGGCCCGAAACGCAGACTGTATTTTTTTCCATAGATGCTGCCTGGTGTGTTGAGTTCTTCCAGGCATTTATAATCTATGGTGGATCAGCCAGTATTTTCTACTCTGATTAATTTGACTATTGACTGACAGTAAGTCAAGGTGTAAAATGACCATCCAAATTCAACTTGCCCAATCCTTGTTTGATGGATTGGCTTAAATTTACCAAGTCTTGGTGTCTTCATTTGGCCTTACATCCACGCAAGCCTAAGATAGGACAACTTTGTAGTTTCACTACCAAGTTATAATAATCTCACCATTTACTGAGTAAAACAGAGTGACATGAGGGAAGAACAGAAGTCTGGCATGTACTGGACAGCTCTTGAAAATTAAGCAAAGTAACACACACACAGACGCCTGAATGCTACACTACTGTGGTGAATGAGTTAAAGCTGCCATGTAAAAATTCCCTTTGAGTTCTAAAAAATGTTCTTAGAAGTAGTTCTCCTTAAATCTTCACCTCCTTTTTTTAGTATTGCTCAACACACTTGGCTACGTGTTTGCTGTGTTTTGTAAGTGAATGAGGCACCACCCTGAGTGAGTCGGTGGGAAGACTGGGTAAGCCCTGCAGTTAACTCAAAACAGTTGCTTTGTCTAGCCTGAAGAACTAGAACATTCCTCCTAGTCTTATAAAGCATATTGTGACTGTCTGCCCAGGATTCTCCCATCATTCCTCCTGTATGAAGTTCCAGAACTTTCCAAATGACAGCATTTACCCGGAATGTAAGACTAACCAAAGCCTGCCCTAATACGCAAGTACAAAACTGGTAATTTCCTCCTGCCCATCAGACAGAAGTTAACCTGTGGCATTTGCAATATTTTCAGAAGTCTAAATCAGCAGAATCCTTGCTCCTTCTAACTTGCAGAAAATTAAAGATGGATTGGTGTTAACTCATTCTAGTTTAAAATCCATACACCCTCCTTAGGAATGCAAGGCGCTACATTAAACCTTCTCATCATTCAATTTCCCAATATATTCCCCATAATGTTAATACAGATCAATTTATTGTTGAAACCTATTTTCATTCTCTTAGTTACCTGAGTCAGTAGCAACTGGAATTAAAGTGGCCATGCCTTCTGACTGATAGAAATTGAAGCATCAATTCTCATTCTATCAAACCGTTTCACATTGTTTTGACTGCAATAAAATGCCATTGTCATTAGTGCCGCTGTTCAAGTACCAGGAGCTTGTTCCAGTTAAATCGTACATTGTAATTTTCAAGGAGCACCAATTAGTGATGCCACAGCAACAGATTCTGTGAAATAATCTCACTTCAACTCAGAAAAAGTACACTGCCAAGTGAGAATACTTCTGCAATGAACTGTGAAACTCCGATCATCTGATGCGCTTGAGATTTTGTCATTGTCAAACAAGTAGATTTTCTGAACTTGTGGATGTGATGCTTCTATTTCACTTTTTAAGCATGTAACATAGTGGTATAATTATTTTTTTCCAGTGAAGCTGGTGAGTTTAAAGTGAGACTGGAATACTCAAGCACATCAGAGCCCAGCTCCATCAGCAAACCTGATCATGTTTGTGACTATTAGTATCCTGGAGTCAATGCTCTGACTGCATTTCCCATTGGTGCACTAGATGCCAAGGAAACACTTCAGACTGATGGGTGTGATGGATACCAGACCATCAGCCAAATTATTGGAATTTTGGAAAAATATTAAAAATGTACAATAAACATAATCTGAGCAATCAATCTGCGCATATATTGCATGGGAGAAAACAAAAGAATGAAATTAAGTAACACACATCAAAGTTGCTGGTGAACGCAGCAGGCCAGGCAGCATCTCTAGGAAGAGGCACAGTCGACATTTCGGGCCCGAAACGCCGACTGTGCCTCTTCCTAGAGATACTGCCTGGCCTGCTGTGTTCACCAGCAACTTTGAGGTGTGTTGCTTGAATTTCCAGCATCTGCAGATTTCCTCGTGTTTGCGTTTTTAAATGAAATTAAGTGTTTATTTTTTATTGGTATTCCAACAGAAAGACAGCTATCAGAATCAGAATCAAAATCAGGTTTGATATCACTGGCATATGTCATGAAATGTTTTGTTTTGCAGCAACTGTACATTGCAATAAATAATAATAAAAACTATAAATTATGATAAGTATACATAAAAAAGAAAATTAAATTAATTTAGTCATTCAAGAAGCGATAAAAATAAATACTGAGGTAATGTTCATGAGTCATTGTTCATTCCGAAATCTGATGGCAGAGGGGAAGAAGTAGTTGCTGAAACATTGAGTGTGTGCCTTCTGTCTCCTGTACCCGCTCCTTGATGGCAGTAATGAGAAGAGGGCATGTCCTGGTTAATTTGGGTCCTTAGTGATGGATTCCCATGAAGGAGCTGGCTGAGTTTACAACTTGGGGAAGATCCTTGGCCTCCTCCTTTGCCATGATGAATCCATTCTCAGGGTGGAGGAACAACACTTCATAGTCTCTCGAGGTAGCCTCCAGTCTGTTGGCATGAACATTGATTTCTCTATAAAAAGTCCCTCCCTTCCTTCCCCCTTCTCTCTTCTTCTATTTCCCACTCTAGCCTCTTACCTCTTCTTCTCACCTGCCTATCACCTCCCCGGTGCACCTCCTTCTTCCTATTTCTGCCGTGGTCCACTCGTCTCTCCTATGTGATCCCTTCTTCTTCAGCCCTTTACCTTTCACGCCCACCTGGTTTCACCTATCACCTTCCAGCTAGCTTCCCCCACCTTTTTATTTTGGCATCTTCACCTCTCCATCCCAGTCCTGAAGAAGGGTCTCATCTCAAAATGTCAACTGTTTATTCATTACTATAGATACCACCTGACCTGCTGAGTTCCTCCAGTATTTTGTGTGTGTTACAATTTCCTGCAGCTTTTTCCAATCCTCTGTGGTGGCCCTTCCATGCCAGACGGTGATACAACCAGTTAGAATGCTGTCCAAGGTACAACTGCAGAAAGTTGCAAGTGTCCTTGGTGACATACCAATTCACCTCAAACTTCTAAAAAAGTACCGATGTTGTTGTGCCTTTATTGTATTTGCATCAATACACTGGGCCCAAGATAGGTCTTTAGAGATTTTGAAACCCAGGGTCTTGAGACTGCTCACCATTTCCACTTCTGATCCCTCAGTGAGGACTGGTGTGTGTTCCCACGACTGCCCCTTCCTGAAGTCCACAGCTGTGGAAGCAGCACAGTGGTGGAGCTGACAGAGCTGCTGGCTCACGGTTCTAGAGACCCGAGTGCAATCCTGACCTTGGTGCTGTCTGTGTGAAGTTTGCATATTCTCTCAGTGACTGTGTGGGCTTCCTCTGGTGCTTCAGTTTCTTCCCACATCCTGAAGATATGTGGGTTGGCCAGCTAATTGGCCAGAGTAAATTGTCCCTAGAGTGTAGGTGAGTGGTGGAATCTTGAAGTAAATGATGAGAGTATAGGAAAATGAAAAAAAAGTAGGTTGATGTAGGATTAGTGCAAATGAGTTGATAATCAGCATGGACTCAATAGACTGAAGAACATTTGTCCTTGTTGTGTCTCTCTGTGGAAGGATTATACTCAGGTGATTTTATGAGGTTTTATTCAGAAAATTACCATAACACTAATCAGACCATTAACAACAATGATGAGATGAAGTACGGTAAAGATTCTGTGAGCTTTGTATCATGGAGTCAGAATAAAAAGCTTGCCCTTAGCATCAGTAAGACAAAATAGCTTATTGTTGACTTACGGAAAAGTTGGGGAGGTATTGGGGGGGGTGGGTGAAAATATTCCCATCCTCACCAACAAATCTGCTGTGGAAATCATCAACAACTTCAAATTACAAAGTATCCATATCATCCGTAAGCTTACCCGTTCCTCCATACTGACACCAGTGTGGTAATCAAGAAAGCGAATCTGCTTATATAGTTTCTTAGACATCAGTGAAAATCCAACTTGTCTATGAGTATTCTATTGAACTTCTACAGTTGCAGTCCTACAGCATCCTGAGGGGTTGCATCTCGGTCTGGTAGGGCAACTGCTCTGTTCTGAGCTGGTGGAACCTGCAGAGAGTAATAATCGTTGACCAGTCCATCACAGGCTTAGCACTTCCTTCCGAACAGTCCATCTTCATTGTATCCAGAAGGCTAACAATATCATGAGGGTGCCTGTAACTTTGGCCATTCCCTTTACTCTGTTCTATCTTCTAGGAATAGATACAGGAGCTTGAACACCTAGATGACTGAAATCAAGAATACCTTCTTCTCCACTGCTTGTATTATTGTCACATCAGCATTCCTTTTCGCATTACTTCACTTTGCACTTCTATACTTTGTACCATTCTGTTTTTGTTGTGCTTATTGTTACCATGTACACTGTTTACCCTGTTAACTTTACACAAGCAAGGAATTTATTTGTACCTTGGTGTATTTGCCAACAAATTAATTTGAATCGGAAGAATTTAAGTGTTGGTGCTAATACGGGGAGGAAGTGGCACTGGTGAAGGGTGGAAGGAAGGCTATAACAAATCAACACAAGAAAGAGAGAGCAGGTCATTTGGCTGGAGGACACAGGTCTGAAGAAAGTTAAGGAGTGATGTGAGCATTGAAGAAGGAAATACAGAGATTAGGAGAATTGAGAGTGACAAGCCAAGTAAAGCTGAATCTGTGAGCCTCATATTAAAGGTGAGGGAGATACTGGATAAAATTCTGAGGGAGAAAATTTTTAAGTAGTTCAATGAGAGGACTAATGATCACTGGGAAAAAAACAGGAGTTTATCAGACAGCCATTTGGCCTCTTCCTCTCTGACCAGTTTGATTGATTTCTTTGATGTGGTAATAAAGTGCATTGGTAAGGGATGGTCAATAGTTATGACTTCAATAAAATCTTTGACAACATCCAGCATGGGAGATTGGTTCAGAGGATTAGTGCCCAAGGGAAACAAGGCACTTTGGCAAACCAGAACCAAAACTGGTTTGGCAATAGGAGACAGAGCGTGAAGGTTGAGGGTTGTTCTTGTGATTGGATGCCTGTGACTAGTGGTGTCCCAGAAACATCAGTGCTGGGACAGTTCTTTGTAAAGTATATGAATGATTTGGATGAGGGTTTCAGAGGCATGACTAGCTCTTGAGGTATGACAGGAATATTGGCTGAATTGTTGATTGTGTGGAAGATAGACTAAGCTGCATAGAGATATCAATGTGTTGATAAAAATAGACTGAAAATTGTTAGATGGAGCTTAATTTATGTGAAGGCAAGGTGACGCATTTTCGGAAGATTAATGAAGCTAGGGCATACACTATGAATTGTAGGGTCTGAGGCCATTTTGAAGAACAGAGGGGCCTTGGAGTACAAGCCCATAGATCATTGAAAGTGACAACACAATTAGATAATGTGGTTAGGAAGGTACATGGTATACTAGTCCTCATTAACTGGGGTATTGGATAGAAAAGTAGCAAGGTTATGCTCCACCTTTTCAAAACCTTTTGTGAGACCTCAGTTGAAAAACTGCATTCAGTTCAGAAACAAGAGAAAATCTGCAGATGCTGGAAACCCAAACAACACACAAAAAATACTGGAGGAACTCAGCAGGCCAGGTAGCAGCTATGGAAAAAAGTACAGTCGACGTTTTGGGCCGAAACCCTTTGGCAGGACTCGAGAAAAAAGGCTGAAGAGTAGATTTAAAAGGTGGGGGGAGGGGAGAGAGAACCACCAGGTGGTAGGTGAAACCTGGAGTGGGGGGGTGGGGGGAAATGAAGTAAAGAGCTGGGAAATTGATTGGTGTAAGAGACAGAAGGGCATGGAGGAAAGAAAAAGGGGCAACAGCACCAGAGGAAGGCATTGGTTGTCAAGGAGATGAGGTGAGAGAGGAGAAAGAGGATAGGAAATGGAGAGGGGGGGTGTTGGGGGAATTACTGGAAGTTTGAGAAATCGATGTTTATGCCATCAGGTTGGCGGCTACCCAAACAGAATATAAGGTGTTGTTCCTCCAACCTAAATGTGACATCAACAAAATAAAATGAGTGGCCACTGGGAGATTCCACTTGTTCTGGTGAATGAAGCCTAGGTGCTTGGTGAAGCGGTCTCCCAATCTACGCTGGGTCTCACCGATGTACAACAGGCCACACTGGGAGCACCGAACACAGTAAATGACCCCAACAGGTTTACAAGTAAAGTGTTGCCTCAACTGGAAGGACCGTTTAAGGCCCTGGATGGTAGTGACGGAGGAGGTGTAGGGACAGGTGTAGTACATGTTCCGCTTGCAAGGATAAGTGCCAGAGGGGAGATCAGTGGGGAGGGATGAATGGACAAGGGAGTCGTGTATTGAGCAATCGCTGTGCAAAGCAGAATGTGGGGGGCAGGGAAAAATCTGCTTTGCGGTGGGATCCTGTTGGAGGTGGCAGAAATTTCGGAGAATTATGTGTTGGATGCAAAGGCTGTTGGGGTGGTAGGTTAGGACAAGAGAAACCCTATCCCTGGTAGGGTGGTGGGAAGATAGGGTAAGTGCAGATGTGCATGAAATGGAAGAGATGCGGTTGAAGGCAGTGTTGATGGTGGAGGATGGGAAGCCCCTTTCTTTGAAAAAGAATAACATTTCCTTTATTCTAGAATGAAAAGCCTCATCCTGAGAGCAGATGTGGCGGAGACAGAGGAATTGAGGAAAAGGGGGTGGCATTTTTACAAGTAGTAGGGTGGGATGAGGTGTAGACTAGATAGCTGAGCTGTGTAGTCTCACAGCTATCTAGATTACACCTCATCCCACCCTACTATGTGTACTGTCACTGCTACCTAGACTACTCCTCTTAGAGGTTTGTGAAGGTATGTCATGTCAACTAAAACTTCGACAAATTTCTATAGACACATGGTGGGGAATATACTGACTGGTTGAATGGAAAAGCCTACAAAAAGTATTAGATACGGCCCAGTCCATCATGTGTAAAGCCCTCCTCACCATTGAACATATTAACATGGAGTGCTGTTGCAGAAAAACAGCATCCATCATCAAGGATCCCCACCATCTAGTCCATGCTTTCTTCTCGTTGTTGCCATCAGGAAGGAACTATAGGAGCTTCAGGATACACATCACCAGATTCAGGAACAGTTATTACTCCTTGGCTATCAGGATCTTAAACCAGATGGAATAACTTCAGTCAACTTCACTCGGCCGTCACTGAACGTTTCCCACAACCTATGAACTCACTTTCAGAATCAGAATCAGGTTTATAATCACCGGCATGTGTCGTGAAATTTGTTGACTTAGCAGCAGCAGTGCATTACCATACATGATAATATAGAAAGAAAAAAAATAAGTAAATCAATTAGTAAGTACACATATATAAAAATTGATTGCAAATAGTACAAAAACAGAAGTAATATATATAGATATTTTCAAAAAGTGAGGTATTGTTCATGGGTTCAATGTCCATTTAGGAATCGTATGGCAGAGGGGAAGAAGCTGTTCCTGAATCACTGAGTGTATGCCTTCAGGCTTCTGTCAGAAACAATGAGAAGCGGGCATGCTGTGAGTGATGGGGTCCTTATTAATAAACAAAGCCTTTCTGAGGCACCATTCCTTGGGAGGCTGAAAACCTCATGGATGGAAATTTTTCTGAGGGAGTCACAGCCTGAGTGCAGGCATCAGATAATAGATGGGTGACCAACAGAAGAAGTAAAAGGAGTAAGCAGTCAGTGCAGGGGTCCCCTGTGGCCATTCCCCTCAGCAACAAGTATACCTCTCTGGATACTGCTGGGGGGGTGGGGGAATGACTGATCAGGGCACAGCACAGCAGCAGTAACCAGGCCAGTGACACCGTGGCTGGCTCTGAAAGCTCTGCAGGGAAGGGTAAAGCCAAGCAGAACAATAGGAGACTCAATAGTTAGGGAGACAGAGAGGAGATTCTGTGGGCAAGAAATCACTGCTGGGATGATGTGTTGTCTTCCTGGTGCTAGTGTCCACTATGTCTCGGAGCAACTGAAGAATATTCTCAAAGGGGAGAATGAGCAGCCTGAGGTCATGGTGCACATTGGCACTAATGACATAAGTAGAATGGGGGTAGATGTCCTGCGCAGAGAGAACAGGGAGTTAGGAAAGAGGCTGAAAGCAAGACCTCCAAGGCTGTAATCTGTGGATTACTCCCGGTACCATGTGCCAGTCAGGGCAGCAATATGATGATAGTACAAATGAATGAGTGGCTGACAAACTGGTGCAAGGGCAGAAAATCAAGGTTGTGGATCTTTGGATCTTTTCTGGGGCAGGGAGACTCGTCCACGAGGGATGGTTTGGACCTAAGCTGGGGGGAAACCGATATCCTTGCCGGGAGATTTGCTCATGCTACTCAGGAGGGTTTAAGCTAGTTTGGTAGGGTGATGGGAACCAGGGCACCAGGTCAGAAAGTAGAGGAATGCCGAGAAATGCAGATGTCAGGGCTAGTAAAACAGGCGGGATCAAAGTAGTAGATACAATATGATGGATAGATATAAAGTATGCGTATTTTAATGCTAGGAGTATTATGAGTAAAGATGATGAACTTAGAGTTTGGGTCAGTACATGGAACTGTGATGTTGTGGTCATTACAGAGACTTGATTGAGAGAGCAACAGAAATGGATGCTTTATGTCCCAGGGTTTCGATGTTTTAGAAAAGATAGAAAGTTAAAAGGGGTGATTGAACAACTTATCAGAGACAATATCATAGCTGCCAACAGAGGGGACATACTGGAAGGCCCGTCTACTGAGTCTATATACGGGTAGAACCCAAAAGTAGGAAGAAGGTAATCTGTCTGATGCGATTTTACTAAAAACCTCCCAACATCTACTAGGACATTGAGGAACAGATATTCAGGCAGATTAAGGAAAGATGTAACATCCATGGAGTTGTTGTCATGAGGATCTTTAACTTCCCTGATATAATCTGGGACATTTTCCATGCAAGTGGTGTAGATGGGATAGAATTTGTTAGGTGTATCCAGGAGGGTTTCTTAAATCAATATGTAGATAGTTCATCAAGAGGAGGGGCAGTACTGGATCTGATATTGGGTAATGAGCCTGGCCAGGTGTCAGACCTTTCAGGGGGTGAGCAGTATGGAAACAATGACCCCAACTCCTTAAGTTTTAAGATAGCTAGAGATAAGGATGGGTGATGAGGTGGAGAATGGGTGGTTGGGTATAGATACGTCTCTACCAATAGAGTAAGGCACTTCTTCACACAACCAGCCCTCAGGTCATCCTTGGGCAAGGTGTAGCACCTGCTTAGCCACCCCTACTGATCAGGGTCACTTGAAGCCATGGGAGCAGGTAGTGGAAGGTTGTATAAGCAGCTGGTGCACATCACAAGTCCTTGTTACACAACTACTGACACCAGACAGACAATTTCTGAGGAGTATTGATAATGGCTGGGGTCACCTGTCTTGTAAAAGACATTGCTCAGAAGAAGGCAGAATATTTCTGTAGAAAAATTCGTCAAGAACAGTTGTGGTGGTGAGACCATGACACCTACATCATATGACAGGGCACATAATGACCATGACAATAGATAAGGATAAGCATGGGCCTTGTTTAGAGATTATTAAACTGGAGCAGGGAAAATTAAAAGAGCATTAGGCAGGAACTAGGGAAAGTTAGTTGGGAATTGCTATTTATGGGCTTGTCCACATCTGACATGTAGAGGGTGTTTAAAGACCAACTGCACAGAGTACAGGACAGGTATGTTCTAGTCAGAAGAAAGGACAGGGATGGCAAGGTAAAAGAACCTTTGAATATCAAGGAAAGTAATAAATTTAGTCACAAAGAAAAAGGAAAACTATGTAAAGTGTAGGAAGCTAGGATCAAACAGAGCTCTTGAGGATTAAATAGTACCCTTAAGGATTATAAAGAAGCTAGAAAATAACTCAAGAAGGGAATTAGGAAGGCCAAGAAAAGCCCTTGGCAAGTAGGATTAAAGAGAATTCCAAAGCATTCTATACATACATCTGGAGCAAGAAGATAACTAGGGATAGGGTATATCCACACAAGGATAAAGGGAGGGAACGTTTGTTTGGATGCAAAGGTTGTTGGTGAGGTCCTTAATGAATACTTCACATAAGCATTTTCCAAGGAGAGTAAATACCTACCTTACTACTGTGGAGGATAGGAAGTTCAGTTCCGAGAGTATTAATATGCTAAGGCATTTTGAAATAGACGACGAGGTTGTGTAGCATCTCTTAAAGAGCGGTAAGGTTGTTATGTCCACAGGGAGTGATGGAATATAACCCAGGTTATTGAAAGAGGCAAGTGAAGAGATTGCTGGGATGTTGGCCAATATCTACTGTATGTGTTCTCTCTAGCCACAGGCAAGGTCCTGGAGGACTGGCAAGTAGATAAGGTAATATTCCATTGTTCAATAAGGGAACCAGGGATAATCCTGGAAAATATAGACCAGTGAGTCTCATGTCAGTGGTTGGGAAGTTACTTGTGGTAGAGAATTCTTAGGGATAGGATCTCTGAGTATTTGGAAAACAGCCTAATTAGAGAGAGCCAGCATGACTTTGTATGGGGCAAGTCATGTCTTACTAACTTGACTGAGCTTTTTGATGAGGTGATGAGGGTGATTGATGGATGTTGTCTACATGGATTTTAATAAGGTATTTGACCAGATCCCTCATGGGAGGCACATCTATAAGATTAAGATGCAAGGGATCAATGGTGAATTGGCCATTTAGATTCAGAGCTGGCTGGCCCATAGAAGACAGTGGGTGGTGGTCGAAGGGACTTATTTGTGCTGGAAGTCTATGACTAGTGGTTTTCTGCAGGGATCCATAATGGGACCTCTAATGTTGGTAATGTATGTAAATGATCTGGATGAAACTGTAGATGGGTAGGTTAGGAAGTTTGCAGATGATACGAAGATTGGTGGAGTTGTAGACAGCGCAGATGACTGGCAAAGAATACAGCAGGATATAAATCAGTTGCAGATAGGGGTAGAGAGATGGAGTTTGACCTGGCCAAATATGAAGTGTTGTACTTTGGTAGGTCAAATGCAAAGAGACAGTACATTGTGAAGGGCCAGGTCCTTAATAGTGTTGATGAGAAGAGAGGAATCTTTGTGTACAAGTTCATAGTTCCCTGAAAGTGACTACACAAGTTGATAGGGTGGTTAAAAAGGCATATGGCATTCTTATCTTATTGTTCAGGGCACTAAGTTCAAAAGTCAGGATTGGCACAGGAATATTGGAGCTTTATAAAACTCTCGTTGGACTGCATTATATTTTCTCAGGAGCAGTGGAGACTGAGGAGAGATCTGATGGAAGTTTATAAGATCATAAGCAGCATAGATAGAGTACACAGTATCTTCTTCCCAGTTTTGAAATATCTAATACCAGAGGACATGTATTTAAGGTGAGAGGGTATAATTTTAAAGGAGATGTGACAGGTAAGACAGACAGTGGTAGGTGTCTGGGATGCACTACCTAGAGGGGTAGTAGAGACAGATATATTGGAGACTTTTAAGAGATGTATAGACAGGCATAAGAATGTGAGGAAAATGGAAGGATATGATCCTTGTGTAGATAGCAGGGATTTATTTAGTTGGCCTTTTACTGATAATTAATTTGGTTCAGCACACCATTATGGGTCACAGAGTCTGTTGCTGTGCTGTACTGTTCCATATTCTGTTGTAAATATGCCTTGGCAGCTGAGCAGATGAATTTGATTGTCCTTTAGTGAGGAAGAAA
The DNA here is from genome assembly GCF_963921235.1 of Mobula hypostoma. Lineage (NCBI taxonomy): Eukaryota > Metazoa > Chordata > Chondrichthyes > Myliobatiformes > Myliobatidae > Mobula > Mobula hypostoma. Next base: position 70,267,240 of record NC_086109.1, read on the forward strand.
TAAAACAAAGTTGTAAATCAACACTATCATGTGCAATACAAAGCAAATAATATTTTATTTTCTTCACAGCATGTCAAATGAGGAAGAAATGTATTTGTTTTCCAAGAACTATCTTAACAGAATACGAGGGGTGGTTGATAAGTTCGTGGCCTAAGGTAGAAGGATTCAATTTTAGAAAACCTAGCACATTTATCTTTCCTACATTTACACACTTAGTCCAGCAGTCGTGGAGCATATGGATCCCTTCTTTGTAGAGGTCGGCGACTTGGACCTCCAGAAAGTGTCCACAGTTGGGTTGATTGATAAGTTTGAGGCCTAAGGTAGAAGGAGATGAGGTATTAACTTCCAAACTTTCTGCATAATCACTCAAAGAGTTGAACTCCACGTGTGTGTAACGAGAGCTGTATAACTCATCTCCTTCTAACTTAGGCCACTAACTTATCAATCACCACTGCTGTGGACTACCTGGTGGTCCAAGACGCTCTCATTATATGCATGTGCAGTTCAGTTCTTTGAGTGATTATGCAGAAAGTTTGAAGTTAATAACTCATCTCCTTCTACCTTAGGCCACGAACTTATCAATCACCCCTGCTGTGGACTACTTCTACAAAAGAGGGATCCGTATGCTCCACGACCGCTGGACTAAATGTCTACATGCAGGAAGGGACTATGTTGAAAAATAAATGTGCTAGGTTTTCTAAAATTGACTCCTTCTACCTTAGGCCACGAACTTATCAATCACCCCTTGTATTTCTTATATGAAACATACCTTTCTAACCTGTTCTTCTTGGGTTTGTACTAATGGCAGATAAATTTAATTGTAGCAATTCAGAACTTGTTTAAAATAGGGAGATTTGCTTTAGAGGCACTGTGCTGTGGTAAGATCTTAACTTAAGGTAATTGCTCATGGATCAGATAGGTACTACATCTGGTACTGGATGGCATTGTCTGTATTTTATTACAAAGAGAAAAAAAAAACAGGCATTTTCTTCTTTGTCAGTGTTAAATAGTGAAACAGCAGCATTTAATAAATACTTAACACTGATATAAAATTATTGTTTGCTCTTAGGATACTAACTTTGTGAATGAAGCATGCTTGCATTGAAATCCAGGATGTAACAACCATTATTCTTTATGCTATGTGAAGTCTAACAATAAATTAAATATTTTTCATTCCTTCATATCTGATAATTATTCAAATGTTGAAATCTAATATTAGCTTCCAACTGGGCATTCACTTCCAGGAACTCAAATGATAGCACTAAAGGTTTATAACATTTTAAAAATAAGTTATTTCACTTGTACTGTAAATCATGAATGAATTAACCACAAATATCCCGAGTAGAAGGATTGCATTTATTCAAATACCACAAAATGAACAAAAAATAGATTCAAAATTATTTTATTCTAATTTGTCACTGGGTCAGCCTCTTAAACAACTCTGTTGGTTCTGTGACTGACTGTTAATCATATAAGGGGGACTAAATTTGAATCTCTTGAGTCAAAGCCTGGCGGCGGCTGAACTGCAGTGTTGGAGTGTTGGACGTTGTGAGTAGGAGAGCAGGAGTTGATTGTGGAGCTCACTGGAAAATGGCGGAGGGAGAGAACATCAAGGAAAGAGCCAAACTGTTGAAGGAAGTTTTGGTGAGAGTGGAAATGAACTAGAGATGGAGGTTGGCAGGAAAGAGGAACGGAATGGAAAGAGGAAGAGAAGAAAGCAGAGGTATGGGATATCAAACTCTGAGGATTCAGTGGATGATCAAAACAGGACAGCAAAGCGATGGAAAGAAGATGAGATTAAAGCAATTATAAAACTAAGCGAAGACGGGGTGTCTTTTGGTGATTGGAACCCGATTCGTTTGACGAAGATGCTCAACAAAATTATAGGCGAGATTAAAAGATTTTGCGAAATGGATCGCTATTAGTCATTTGTTGGGATAGTGCTCAGCAAGGCAAAGTGATAAGATTAAGTAAAATAGACGGCAAAGAAGTACAATGCTCAATACCCAACAATAGAAAGTGGACTAGAGGAGTTATTTCAGGGATACCAACAAAAGTTACTATGGATGAGATTAAACAGAACATAAAAGAAGTAAAAACTATTGAAGCCAAACGTTTGAAAGTTACACGAAACGGGAAAAACTGTGATAGTTTATTGGTAATGATTAACTTTGATAGAGAGAGATTGCCGACTAATGTTTACTTAGGGTATATGTGTTATGCGGTTAGAATATATATACCACCACCTTTAAGATGCTATAAATGTCAGAAATACGGGCACATTGCGGCGGTCTGCAGAGGAAAACAAAGATGTGGGAGATGCGCTGGAGAACATCGGTATGGGAAATGTGAAGCGGGAGCTAGGCTGGAATGCTGCAATTATGGTGAGGAACACAGCGCAGCTTATCGAGGGTGCACTTATAGCAAGAAGGTGGCTGAGATACAATATGTAAAAGTAACTCAAGGAATCAGTTATGCAGAGGCATTGAAATAATTCGCTGAACAAAAGGCTGTCAAGCAAACAAGTACAGGGAATAATAAACTGATGAATTGTGAGGGCTGTAATATGAAAAATAAGGATACACTATTAATGAGAAGAAAGGATTTTGTACTTTTTATGGTGGATGCAATTAATTGTGCAGCACAAACAAGCAAAAGAACTGAAAAAATTAGAATTATTGTCAAGTCTGCAGAAAAGTATCTTGGTATTAAAGGGATTAGGTGGGAAGAAGTCAAAGAAACGCTAAATGGAGAATCCAACAGTTCACAGGCAGGGGAGATGGAATCTTAATGGCAGTATGTTTATCGCAAGTGGTCAAGAATTTAAGAAATATGTTTCAGAACTTAAGGAAAATCCTCAGATTTTATGGTTGAAGCCCAGGGTAAATGTGCAGAACTCCAATAACTAATAGAAGTACTTGACAAGAGCAACTGTGAGTTGGAAAAGAGATTGGAAAATGGAGGAAATTATTACAGGGATACAAAAGGAAAAGGAATTTGTTGCAAAGTGAATTATCTACATTCAGATTATAAAATGGAAACATGGAAGCAAATGAAGAAGAACTCCAAGGTCTCAGGTCTCAGTAAACAACTGCAGGCTACGATCCAAGAAAAGGAAAACCTGAAAAAGCAGATAGATTTGGAAAAACAGCAATTTTAAAAGTATAACATGCGATAATTACTATTCTTTAACAAGACAATTTTAGTCTTACAAGTGATGTAGATGAAATCAATGTAATTGAGGAATGCAACTACATGAAAACATGACAAAATTAGGGAAGAATAGCAGTTTGCGGCATTATCTAATGAGCGCAATAAACATTCACGAGGAATTGCAACTACAGAGTGATGCTAATAGAGAACTGCAGACTGAACTAGATTGTCTAAAGTAGAGAATTCCAGGACATATTTGGTTGGAACACAACAAGTCTAGCAGGTGGCGGTAATGCACTGAAAAACTGGTTGCCAATTGCCATAAAACAAAAAAGAAGAAGAAGTAAATTTGTCACAATTTCAATAATAAATTCATGTTAAAGTACATCAGAAGTATGTCATTCCTCTATCACTGGAGTATAAAAAGTTTTCAACCATTTTGTGAACATTTTGGCACACAGACCACGCGCAAGATATTGCCCCCAAAATTGCTTTACCATAATATTCCTTTCCTTTATGCATTTGTTGCTTTTTAATTATTTATATTAACTTTTTGTAGTTTCATAATGTAGGTTTACCACACTGAGATTTATATCTGAATCAAACAATACAAATTAATTGGTCTAAAGATCAAAAGTTTCAATCTCAGATTTGAAAAAAAAAAATCTGTTTTACTCTTGTTTCTGTGCCTTTGTTGTTGGATTTTCGTTAGGAGTGCTATTTCACTTAATTTATAAGAATAGAGCTAATGATCTTTTGGCAGACATGTCAAGTAAAAATAATTCATCAAAAAGGAAGAATATTAGAAATAACATTACAATTAACTGTATTATGGATATGCAAACATGAGGAAATTCAAGCAACCCACACAAAAGTTGCTGGTGAATGCAGCAGGCCAGGGAGCATCTATAGGAAGAGGTACAGTCGACGTTTCGGGCCGAGACCCTTCGTCAGGACTAACTGGAAGAAGAGATAGTAAGAGATTTGAAAGTAGGAGGGGGAGGGGGAGATCCCAAATGATAGGAGAAGACAGGAGGGGAGGGGTGGATCTAAGAGCTGGAAAGTTGATTGGCAAAAGGTATACAAGGCTGGAGAAGGGAGAGGATCATGGGACAGGAAGCCTAAGGAGAAAGAAAGGGCGAGGGGAGCCCAAAGGATGGAGAGCAGGCATGGAGTTATAGTGAGAGGGACAGAGGCAGAAAAGAGAGAGAGAGAAAAAAGGGTGGGGGGGGGCGAATAATAAATAAATAAATAGGGGATGGGGTACGAAGGGAAGGAGGGGCATTAACGGAAGTTAGAGAAGTCAATGTTCATGCCATCAGGTTGGAGGCTACCCAGACAGAATATAAGGTGTTGTTCCTCCAACCTGAGTGTGGCTTCATCTTGACAGTAGAGGAGGCCGTGGATAGACATATCAGAATAGGAATGGGACGTGGCGTTAAAATGTGTGGCCACTGGGAGATGCTGCTTTCTCTGGTGGACAGAGCGTAGGTGTTCAGCAAAACGGTCTCCCAGCCTGCGTCAGGGCTCACCAATATATAGAAGGCCGCACCGGGAGCACCAGACGCAGTATATCACCCCAGCCGACTCACAGGTGAAGTGTCGCCTCACCTGGAAGGACTGTCTGGGGCCCTGAATGGTTGTGAGGGAGGAAGTGTAAGGGCATGTGTAGCACTTGTTCCGCTTACAAGGATAAGTGCCAGGAGGGAGATTGGTGGGAAGGGATGGGGGACGAATGTACAAGGGAGTCGTGCAGGGAGCGATCCCTGCGGAAATCAGAAAGAGGGGGAGGGAAGGATGTGTTTGTTGGTGGGATCCCCTTGGAGGTGGCGGAAGTTGCGGAGAATTATATGTTGGACCCAGAGGCTGGTGGGGTGGTAGGTGAGGACAAAGGGGGTGGTGGGAGGGTGGGGTGAGAGCAGATGTGCGTGAAATGGGAGAGATGCATTTGCGAGTAGAGTTGATGATGGAGGAAGGGAAGCTGCTTTCTTTAAAAAAGGAAGACATTTCCTTCGTCCTGGAATGAAAAGCCTCATCCTGAAAGCAGGTGCGGCGAAGACAGAGGAGCTGCGAGAAGGGAATGGCATTTTTGCAAGAGACAGGGTGGGAAGAGGAATAGTCCAGGTACCTGGAGAGTCTGCAGGCTTATAGTTGACATCAGTAGATAAGCTGTCTCCAGAGACAGAGACAGAAAGATCTAGAAAGGGGAGGGAGGTGTTGGAAATGACCCAGGTAAACTTGAGAGCAGGGTGAAAGTTGGAGGCAAAGTTAATGAAGTCAACGAGTTCTGCATGCGTGCAGGAAGCAGCGCCAATGCAGTCGTTGATGTAGCAAAGGAGAAGTGGGGGACAGATACCAGAATAGGCTTGGAAGCTAGATTGTTCCACAAAGCCATCAAAAAGGCAGGCATAGCTGGGACCCATACGGGTGCCCATGGCTACACCTTTAGTTTGGAGGAAGTGGGAGGAACCAAAGGAGAAATTATTAAGAGTAAGGACTAATTCCGCTAGACGGAAGAGAGTGGTGGTAGAGGGGAACTGGGTGGGTCTGGAATCCAAAAAGAAGCGGAGAGCTTTGAGACCTTCTTGGTGGGGGATGGAGGTATATAAGGACTGGATATCCATGGTGAAAATGAAGCGGTGGGGGCCAGGGAACTTAAAATCATTTTAAAAATTCAGAGCGTGAGAAGTGTCATGAACATAGGTGGGAAGGGATTGAACAAGGGAGGATAAAACCGTGTCAAGGTATGCAGAAATGAGTTTGGTGGGGCAGGAGCAAGCTGAGACAATAGGTCTACCTGTGCAGGCAGGTTTGTGGATCTTGGGTAGGAGAGAGAAAAGGGAAGTGCGGCATATGGGAACAATAAGGTTGGTAGCAGTGGATGGGACATCCCCTGAGCTGATAAAGTTGGTGATGGTGTAGGAGACAATGGCCTGGTGTTCCTTAGTGTGGTCATGATCGAGGGGTAAATAAGAGGAGGTATCCGCGAGTTTTGCTGTGCCTTGGCAAGGTAGAGATCAGTACGCCAGACTACAACAGCACCCCCCTTATCGGCGGGTTTTATAGTAAGGTTAGGATCAGTGCGGAGGGAGTCGAGAGCAGAGCGTTCGGAAGGAGTGAAGTTGGAATTGGAACAAGGTGTGGTGAAGTGAACATTGACTTCCTTAATTTCAGTTATGCCCCTCCTCCCCTTTGTACCCCATCCCTTAGTTATTTATTTTCTCCCCCCTTTTTTCCTCTCTTTCTTTTTTCTCCCTCTGTCCCTCTCACTACAACTCCTTGCCTGAACTCCATCCTCTGGGCTCCCCTCCCCCTTTCTTTCTCCCTAGGCTTCCCATCCCATGATCCTCTCCCTTCTCCAGCCTTGTATCCCTTTTGCCAATCAACTTTCCAGCTCTTAGCTCCATCCCTCCCCCCTCCTGTCTTCTCCTATCATTTCAGATCTCCCCCTCCCCCTCCCACTTTCAAATCTCTTACTCTGTCTTCTTTCAGTTAGTCCTGACGAAGGGTCTTAGCCTGAAACGTCAACTGTACCTCTTCCTATAGATGCTGCCTGGCCTGCTGCGTTCACCAGCACTTTTTGTTTGTGTGTTATGGATATTTGTTTTTGAAATGAAGCAAATGATGGTTTAACTATTATTGAAATTATAATCTTGTAAAAACAGTAATGAGTACACAGAGAAATTCACATTCCAAAAGTTGTACTATATTCCATTCTTCTAATTAAATTGCTCCATTTAAATTGCTGTCCACAAGGCTCTGTTGCACTCCTGATTACAGGATTGAGCCACATAAATTATTTAACAATTGCATGTGCATTGTAACTAATAGCAAAAATACCACAAAAATCTATGTTTTATGGCTAAATAAGTAACGTTGAGGGCTTTTGCTGTTGGAAGTTAGGGAACAGATTAGTCAAACTGCATGTAAAATATCCCACAAGCAGCAATGAGATAAATGATTGTATAATCTGTTTTATTCACTATTGGTTACAGGATAAATATTGGCTGGGACACAGAGGAAAAACTCTTTCTTGAAATAGTGTTGAGGTTCAGCTGCATACACTAAGGAGACCTAGTAATTTGAAAAATGTAAGGTCAGGTTGCTTCTGGATTTGATCCCTGGTCTTCTAACTCATCCATTTTCCCTGATCTTCATTGAAGTACTAAAGTAGATATTACAGTTAGCATCAGTACAGCTCTTTTTGAAAGACTTTCAGTGAGTTGAATCTTCCAGTCTTGCCTGCTAGGCGGTTTCAATCATAGATGTGTAAACATTCCAGCAACGATAGGATTACGACCAAATATGATGGATGGTCTTGGAATTTGATCGCAATGTTCAAAGTAAGAACTACCCATGAATAATGTATGTTTAGGTGAAGTGTTAGAAAATATCTGTTCTTAGGAAGACTTTTATCTCCGCCTGCTATATTTTATAGTTCATGTCCGTTGCTAATAAAGCCACTATTTATTTTGCAAGCCCAGTTGCCCTGAAAATGGCAGTGATGAACTACCTTCTTAAACTGTTGCAGTCTTTCTTTTAGGGTACTTGCGCACAGCTGTTAGTAAGTAGCATTAGAACTTAGATACTGTAAAGGTGAAGGGAAGGTGATATACTTCCAGAATGAGATTCTTCACAGTTTGGTGGGGTATGGCGGGCGAGGTGGGGGGGGGGGGACCTTCAGTTAATGGTGTCTTCTGCTTTCCCTCCAATGGTAGAAACTGTGTGTATTGGAGGTGCTATGGAGGCAGTCTTCGCATGGTCGTACTGTGCATTTTGTGGATGGCACACACAACAAAGCTGTAGTGTGGTAATTATGGATATGGCCAGGTAGGTGACTGAGCTCTGGAGACGGCCCTAATGATAGACTGTAAGATAAATTAATAATGTTCTGTCATAGTCACATACCTTTCCACTTTGCAAACAGAGTAATTTTCCTTCATCATTCCTACATCTAAATCTTGGTACTCCATCCCCAACATGCTGTGTGAGAACACATAATTGTGACTGTAAGCAATTCTAAATCTGCTTCAAATGTATTTTTGACCATACTTAATACATTCTGTTGGGGATCTGGTTAGGCATCACTTCTTTATACAGCACATTTAATACACTAAAAATATGCAAAATCCCACTTTGTAGGCAACTATTTTCTCTGGTGGGAGTGTCCAGAACAAAGTGGTATAACCTTTTAATTAGTATCAATCTACGCCATTAAAATTAAGGTCAATAGATTTCTATTAGGCAAGGTGTGTGGAATTAAGGCTAATTGAATATCACAACAGGGTTGAGGTGTGGAATGGCCTGCTGTTAATTTTATGTACTTTTGCTCTTAGAGAAAGGTCACTGTAAAATGGTCTTAATCAATCCATAAGTAGTAATTGGGGACAAAGTATTCAAAGCCATATAATAATGAAATTATGCCTCAGAAGCATCTGTTAAGCATATTTTTGTTTAATTAAACTGAATGCCCATGCATGGAATTATTCACTCAGGTGAATTAATGCACTGAAACTTAATAGGATTAACTCCACACCATTTAATTTCCAATCACCAAAAGATATTCATTCACACCAAACAGTGTATTATAAGATTTATTTATGGCTTTAAGTACTAAGACAAGTTATGGTTAGACTTTATTTGGGCGCACACATATAGATGTTCTATCTCATTGATGAGCAATAGAGCATTTTAATTGATTTAGAAAAATATGGTGTCTGAAGTCAATTTGTTTATGTTACTTGGGAATGCTTGTCTCTATTTGCCTCAGGAATAGTGATAACCTCTGGCCCCTGGGAGCCCCAAAAGGAAGACCTTGCCTCAATTGAGAATTGCACAAATGAAGTTATGTCCTCATAAGACATCTCAGGGTGCAATGGTGTGATTTCTAATAAGAATAGTTATACTGAGCCTTTCAAAGAATAGATCAGGAATTCATTCATTCATGTGTTCTGGTAAACGTAAAGGTTGATGCAAATGATTATTATACATAATTCGGGATCTCTATCCAGAGAACTGATGAGTCTGTTGAGGATAAAGGTTGGACTCCTCCAAGTGGATCACAACCTTGTCATGGTTTGCAGGCTTGCGTGCCTCAATGAACTGGAGAGCTATATTGGCTGGTGACAGGACTTTATACTTTGGCTCTTGGTGGCAAACAGGTCAAAGGTGGAGGACAGACTAAGAGTGGTCCACTGGTCCTCCGGGTTCAGGGTTCAGCTCAGGGCTAACAATCCTGACTGGTAAAACAAAATTATTATGGAAACAGCAGTGAAGATTCCTCCTACATCTGAGTGTGACGGTACCCCTGAGTCTCCACTGGGACTTGCATGACTTAGAGTAGTGAAAACTGAGAGGAAGCTACTGACATGATGAAAAGAAGCCCTGAAACATCGCCAGAGATGGAGGACCTTCACTGCTGCCCTAAATGCCAGCAGCGTAACAGACTGTAAGATAAGTAAGTAAAGATTCGACGGTCAGGAAAGTTTCTGTCTGGATAGAAGATTATAATTTAGCAGGACATGTTAACAATGAAAGGTTATTCTGTGACATGTGGTTTTCCATGCAGTCACTATCTTTTTCCTTTACTCTGCTGGAAGATAAAACTGGTGGCTTTCTAACAGGACATCCTTTAATGTCTTCCTCATCTTCATGTGTTGGGCATGTGGCCAAGTGATTAAGGCGTTTGTCTAGTTATCTCAAGGTCGTTAGTTCGAGCCTTAGCTGTGGCAGCGTGTTTGTGCCCTTGAGCACGGCACTTAATCACATTGCTCTAGTCTGTGCGAAGAGCGGCGCCCCACACAGACTTCCAATCTGCACCTTGTAAGGCATGAAAATGCCCGACGCAGGCCTCCCTTGGTCTGAGTCAACATTCATCTTCATGCCCTTCCTTCAGCCAGCAGATCAGTAAGTGTCTTGACCTTCAGCATAGGCAGCTATGTTAAGTGGAAAGATTGTGTGATGTACAATGTACCAAGATGATGTATCTGCACCTGCTGGGTGTACTGTAAGCTGTCCCTTTGCCAATTCTAGCAATGCAATCTAATCTTCAGACCAATATAACTTACACAACATATGCCAGTTAAAATAAATTATGATTTAAAAACTGGCATAAAAGTAACAATAATTCTCTATTGTTATAGCAGAGCACAATAGTCATGGTAGATTTGTGAATTTGTGTCCACGATGTAGCGGGTATCTATTGTCCCCAGGATCTATCTCTTCAGGCAGCACTGTCCTCCAAAAAATGTCCGGGAAATTGAAGTCCCTGAGATGTCAGGAAAATCTTCTGTTGATTCACAGTATCATAGAAGTGAAAACATTTTTCTATTGAAGAAAAGTTGAGGTTATTAAAGGGAGCTGCCATTGCCATACGAGCCTGCACTCATGTGAAATCAACAACACCAACAGACCCAAGGAGTTGGGATCCCACCTAAGGCTCAAGAAAATTCTTTCTCAGGTGTGCTAAGATGGGCCATTCCTTCTGATGCTGTGGCAAGCAGTAAATTGAAATTACAAAGCAGATATGTGTTGCAGTACAAATACAGTGTAGTACAGGCTGTTCACCCTTCAAAATTTTGCCCACATTTTATCCCACTCTAAGATCAATCTCGCCTTTCCTTCCTACAAAGCCCTCCCTTTTTCTATCATCCACGTGGTATCTAAATGTAAGGGGTTTCTTCTTTTATGTTACTGCGAAGGCTAACAAAATGGCTTCTTTGTTATGTTATAATTAAAATGGCTTTTCTGTAATAATAACTGTGATGTAAGGAGTTCTCTCTCTCTCTCTCTCTCTGCTTGTTTGCGTTATATTATTGATAAGAGAAGGAACGAACCAATTGGGATAGATGTTATTCTTTCTTTCTATTGTTTTGCGGGGTTTTGGCGCAGAAGGTGATGGGGACAGAGAGAGGAGATGCAATGCTGTAAGCTGGGCGGCGGAACGGACCCCGAGCGGGAGTCCGAGGCCCAGGGTCTTCGGCGAGGAGAGGAGACAAAGACAGACTCGTGTGGAGCGTCTGGTCAACCACCGTGGTTGGTCCCAGGCGGTGGGTCGAGGAGGTCGGAGGGGATCGAATGGTGGAAAGAAGACTCCGTTAGTTGAGGTCCAACTGTGTGCACAAAGTGGTTGAACTTTGATAAGTCTGGCGCCTTTTACTTTCCTTTTATATTTTATCTCTATTAATTACCTAGTTCCAGTAACATCTATAAAGTGTAATCATTTACTCGCATATGGTGTATTGTCTGTTATTTGGCAGGGTGGAGTACATCACACAGCATCCACACAAACTTGATTACCCAGTTTGGCGGGGCTGAAGGCTGCTCCCCCTAGCAGAAAGTGAGCTGAGCGAGCCTGAGGCTTACTAGGGGGCTACATTTTGCACTCGTCCAGGATTTGATTCAATGGGGTGTTGTGTGACTGCCTTGTTTAAATCAGTGCTACTGTGTCTCTGTGGCATTGCGGTTAGTAATGTGCGTCTCTGTGGGATTGCTGGTTATTATTGCATGCGTGTTGGGTGGGGTGGCTGTTGGTACCCCGGAGGTCTTTGTTGGAGTTCAGACTAGTGCTGACGAGTTGGTGGTGGGACTGCCAGTGTCTATTGGTGCCCAGGTGAGGCGGGACCATGGGCTGTCCATTCTGTTAGGAGAGAGAGGAAAGAGTGGTCTGATTCGGAGGTAGTGTCTGCGAATAAATGTTCCAGCTATGGCAGGCTGGTTTTTGGGATATTGTCCACACCTAGAGGGACGGAGGCGTATGAGACGTGGGCGGAGTGGATCTCTCAGTTGTTAGATGAGTGGCAGTGCTTGTTTGAGGGAGAGCGACAGGGATTGGTTGAAAGTTTGAGTAGGCGGGCTGTTGACAGTGTTAGGACTGTCAAGTTGAATTACCCCGTAGTGACAGCTCCCAGTTATCTGAAAGCAGAGGAAAATGCATTTGACTTGACTGGAAGTAACATACGGCACCTGGGGAGCTTTCCATACCCATGTCAGGAGATTGGGGGACAGTTTTCAGTGTATCTTCTCCGGCTGGGGGGGCAGCTAAATTGATTGTAGTGCCAGGAGGTCCATTTAAGGGCATCAGCCCCTACCTCAGTTGTTCAGCTGATCAGAGAAGTGTCGGGAAACTTAGTGGAGGCCCGGTGGGGGAATGGCTTGGAGTCTCTAGGGGAGCATGTTCCCAGCAATGTACCAAGAAACTTCCGAAAGGGAAAGACCCTATTCCTGAAGGCTTAGAGGGACCATGCCCCTGTGTGTCGTTACGGATAGATATGCTAAAACCATCCTCGACACCGGGGCGCAGGTCAAGTTCTTGTACAGTTCGTTTTACAACCAGTTTCTGAAGCATTTACCCTTGACAACATTGAGGGCACTGGAGATTTGGGGTACCGATGCCGGTGATTATCCAGACGACGGTTATTGGTCAGTGAAACTGGAGTTCTTGGAGGCCAATGTGTGGGTGTTAGAGGGCCGCAATGAATCATTAATGCTGATGTGTCCAAACCCTGGTGCGACAGGCAGTGTTTCGATTCTGGAGGGGCCAACACCCCGCTGGTGAGGAGGCGCATGGGAGAGCTATTTGGGGGCATTGTCTGTGCACCCAGTGTTTCGAGCTGCAGAGGACATGTTTGTAGCAGCCTAGGGCCGGTACCGAAATTAAACGAGAGCCGATTGTGGTACGGCCTGGGGGAAGTATCTGAGGGTGAGACCCTCTTAGTAGATGCTCCAAAATACCACGAGGGAAGGGAATTGACTGCTGAAGACACCTCGGTGAGAGAGAGGTTGCGGCGACCGGCCCCTGTAGCCGTGGAAGGTGTAGGCAGCGTGTGTGTTGATTATAGGACTCTGAACAGGCGCACTGTCATTGACCAGAACACAGTCCTGAGGGCCGAAGACGCAGTGGTCTATTTTTACGGTGCAATGTGCTTTAATGTGCTGGATCTGAGGAGTGGATGTTGCCAGATCCTGGTGAGTGAGGCTGACAAGGAGAAGACAGCCGTTATAGGTCCCCTAAAATTCTTCCGATCCGAAAAGATGCCACAGGGCATATCCAGAGCCCCTGCAACCATCCCGCAGGGCATGAGGAAGACCATGGGGGATGTGGAGGTGTTTGGAGTTTTGGCGTATGCGGATCGCCTAGGGTTTGCATTCACCTTGGGGGACGATGATGTGAAGCGAGTGCCGGAGCCCGGGACAACCATTGAAGAACTGGAGTTTACGCTCTTCAAAGTGGAGCCGGGGAAACGGAATTCCGAGCCGAAACTGCGGTCATTTACTGATGAATTAATCCAGAGAGACGAAACAATGACCAGCCTTCTAAGGGATCAGTAGAAACTCAAGAAATCGATCCAGAACAGATTGGAAGAAGCTGGTGGTGTAATTGTGTCCCAGATGGAGATGGACACGAAGCGTGAGCCAGAACTACTGAGACTGGGGCGAGAGTTGGAGGAGTCGGAGAAGAAGCTGACGTCTCGACTGCAGGAGGCTGAAGAGGCTGCAGAGGCAGCCCAGACAAAGTGCTTCAGTTTGGAGAAAATCAAACAGCAGCCACCAATCGAGGGAATGAGGAAGAATATGGATTCAAAGGATGATGTGCGGGATGTGTGGTACATGCTGCCTTTCGCTAACTTCCCCTCGATTGAGGAAGAGACTTTTGGCCCTTCTCCCACTGAGTCAGGAGTAGTGAGGAGGGCTAGCTGTGGGCAGCCTGGGTTACTGCAGGACCCTGAAGGAAAAGAAGCGGGGCCCCGGACACGGGACAGGGGGCTCCGAGTTGCAGTGGGGGCATCAGTGAGAGATTGAGAGAGGAGTTGGCAAGCAGACCCGAAGTATTCCCAGTCGTGTCCAAGCCTGAAGGGTTTAGGTGTGGGGGTATGGAGGTCTCAGAGGATTAGGAAACTCCCAGAGAGGTTGGCCTATGTAGTGCCCGTGGAACAAGGTGTAAGGTCTGCTGTTTGGGGAGCAATGTCACTGTTTATACCTGGATTGGGTTTTTGTGTCTGCAGGAAGGGTTGGCGAGTTACTTAGAAGTCATAGGGACATGACTTTTTTGGTGGGGGGGAGAGTGTAAGAGGTTTCTTCTTTTATGTTACTGTGAAGGCTAACAAAATGGGTTTTTTGTTATATTATAATCAAAATGGTTTTTCTGTAATAATAACTGCGATGTAAGGAGTTCTCTCTCTCTCTCTGCTTGTTTGGGTTGTATTATTGATAAGAGAGGGAACAAACCAATTGGGATAGGTGCTATTCTTTCTTGTGTGTCTGTAAGCTATTGTTCCACGGGCTTTGGGGCAGAAGGTGATGGGGACAGAGAGAGGAGACGCAATGCTGTAAGCTCGGTGGTGGAACGGACCCTGAGCTGGAGCCCGAGTCCCAGAGTTTTCGGCGAGGAGAGGAGACGAAGACAGACTCGTGTGGAGCGTCTGGTTAACCACCGTGGTTGGTCCCAGGTGGCAGATCGAGGAGGTCAGAGGGGATCGAATGGTGGAAAGAAAAATCCGTTAATTGAGCTCCAACTGTGTGCACGAAGTGGTTGAACTTTGATAAGTCTGGCACATTTACTTTTCTTTTATATTTTATCTCTATTAATTACCTAATTCCAGTAACATCTATAAAGTGTAATCATTTACTTACATATGGTTTACTGTCTGTTATTTGGCGGGGTGGGGTACATCACACAGCAGCCACACAAACTTGATTACCCAGTTTGGTGGGGCCGAAGGCTGCTCCCCTAGACGAAAGCGAGCTGAGCGAGCCTGAGGCTTACCGGGGCCTATATAATGTTCCTAACATATCTGCCTCTACTACTACCCCTGCCGTGACATTTCATTCACTCACCACTCTCTGATTTTAAAAAAAATTGCCTCTTACATCTGCCTTATACTTTCCTTTAATCACTTTAAAATTTTGCCCACTTGTACCATCCATTTCTGCTCTGGGCAAAAGTCTCTGGCTATCTTCTCAATCTATAACTATTATCATCTTGCTGTCTAATCCACGCAGCGTGCTGATAAATTTCCTCTGCACGCCCTCTAAAGCTTCCACATCCTTCCTATAATAAGGCGACTACAATTGAACAATTCCGTGTATTCTAACCAGAGTTGCAGCTCTTGAACTCAATCTCCCCGAATAGTGAAGGCCAACACCCCATAGTCATCCTTAAGCAAAGCACACAAAATACTGAAGGATCTCAGCAGGTCAGGCTTCTACTTAACTGTCCTACCAATTTGGAAGGATTTTGAGCAGCACAGAGTGCGATCCAATGTTGCCCAATTCTAATTCTTTAAAGTCAGACAGAAAGATGGAAAAAATAATTATGGTTCTTAGTATGTAGCTACAAACAGCTTGGCAGGCCTTTAAATTGAAAGACTATATGACCAGAGAGTTCACAGAAGCTATACAGAACTTTAATTAGGTCATTGCTGGTTTTAATTACCATTGTACTGAAAGTATAAGACACCATGAGAGATATTGCAGGCATGTTAAGGAGAGATAGTTCACATGATCGTTGTTTTCTTTGTAATACAGGTAAAGATTCAATTTTTGGGAACTAGACAGGGAGAAGAAATAGGAATCATCGACAAACAAATTAATAACTAGGAGACATAAACTTAAGAAAATTGGTGAAAGGATTAAAAAGCTGATGAGAAACAATTTCAGGTGCGTAAGGAGAAGTTTGAATTCTCTGCTTTGAAAAATGGAGAGAAAAACCCCATCACAATAGACAGTAGACAATAGACTATAGGTGCAGGAGTAGACCATTCAGCCCTTTGAGCCAGCACCGCCATTCACTGTGATCATGGCTGATCATCCACAATCAGTATCCAGTTCCTGCCTTTTCCCCATAACCTTTGATTCCGCTATATTTAAGAGCTCTATCCATCTCTTTCTTGAAAGCATCCAGAGACTTGGCCTCCACAGCCTTCTGGGGCAGAGCATTCCATATATCCACCACTCTCTGGGTAAAAAAGGTTTTCCTCAACTCCGTTCTAAATGGCCTACCCCTTATTCTTAACCTGTGGCCTCTGGTTCTGGACTCACACATCAGCGGGAACATGCTTCCTGCCTCCAGCGTGTCCAATCCCTTAATAATCTTATATGTTTCAATAAGATCCCCTCTAAGCCTTCTAAATTCCAGAGTATACAAGCCCAGTCGCTCCAATCTTTCGACATATGACAGTCCCGCCATCCCGGGAATTAACCTTGTGAACCTACACTGCACTCCCTCAATAGCAAGAATGTCCTTCCTCAAACTTGGAGACCAAAACTGCACACAGTACTCCAGGTGTGGTCTCACCAGGGCCCTGTACAGCTGCAGAAGGACATCTTTGCTCTTATACTCAATTCCCCTTGTTATGAAGGCCAGCATGCCATTAACTTTCTTCACAGCCTGCTGTACTTGCATGCTTGCTTTCAGTGACTGATGTACAAGAACATCTAGATCTCGTTGTACTTCCCCTTTTCCTAACTTGACTCCATTTAGATAATAATCTGCCTTCCCGTTCTTACCACCAAAGTGGATAACCTCACATTTATCCACATTAAACTGCATCAGCCATGCATCTGCCCACTCACCCAGCCTGTCTAAGTCACCCTGCATTCTCATAACATCCTCCTCACATTTCACACTGCCACCCAGCTTTGTGTCATCGGCAAATTTACTGATGTTACTTTTGATTCCCTCACCTAAATCATTAATATATATTGTAAACAGCTGTGGTCCCAGCACTGAACCCTGCGGTACCCCACTGGTCACCGCCTGCCATTCCGAAAGGGACACATTAATCGCTACTCTTTGTTTTCTGTCAGCCAGCCAATTTTCAATCCATGTCAGTACTCTGCCCCCAATACCATGTGCCCTAATTTTGCCCACTAATCTCCTATGTGGGACTTTATCAAAGGCTTTCTGCAAGTCCAGGTACACTACATCCACTGGCTCTCCCTTGTCCATTTTCATAGTTACATCCTCAAAATTCCAGAAGATTAGTTAAGCACGATTTCCCCTTCGTAAATCCATACTGACTCGGACCGATCCCGTTACTGCTATCCAGATGTGTCGTAATTTCATCCTTTATAATTGACTCCATCATCTTTCCCACCACCGACGTCAGGCTAACCAGTTTATAATTCCCTGTTTTCTCTCTTCCTCCCTTCTTGAAGAGAGGGACAACATTAGCCACCCTCCAATCCACAGGAACTGATCCTAAATCTATAGAACATTGGAAAATGATTACCAATGCGTCCACGATTTCTAAAGCCACCTCCTTAAGTACCATGGGATGTAGACCATCAGGTCCTGGGGATTTATCAGCCTTCAGACCCAACAGTCTATCCAACACCATTTCCTGCCTAATATAAATTTCCTTCATTTCATCCATTACCCTAGGTCCTTTGGCCACTATTATATCTGGGAGATTGTTTGTGTCTTCCCTAGTGAAGACAGATCAAAAGTACCCGTTCAACTCTGCCATTTCCTTGTTCCCCATAATAAATTCACCCATTTCTGTCTTCAAGGGCCCAGTTTTGGTCTTAACTATTTTCTTCCTTTTCACATACCTAAAGAAGCTTTTACTATCCTCCTTTATATTCTTGGCTAGTTTACCGTCGTACCTCATTTTTTCTCCGCTTATTGCCTTTTTAGTTACCTTCTGTTGCTCTTTAAAAGATTCCCAATCCTCCAGCTTCCCACTCATCTTTGCTATGTTATACTTCTTCTCTTTTGTCTTTATATTGTCCATTACTTCCCTTGTCAGCCATGGCCTCCCTTTACTCCCCTTAGGATCTTTCTTCCTCTTTGGAACGAACTGATCCTGCACCTTCCGCATTATTTCCAGAAACACTTGCCATTGCTGTTCCACTGTCATCTCTGCTAGGGTATTGTTCCATTGAACGTTGGCCAGCTCCTCCCTCATAGCACCATAGTTCCCTTTGTTCAACGGTAATACTGACACTTCAGAGTTTCCCTTCTCCCTCTCAAATTGTAGATTAAAACTTACCATATTATGGTCACTACCTCCTAATGGCTCCTTTACCTCAAGGTCCCTGAT
Organism: Mobula hypostoma; assembly: GCF_963921235.1. Lineage (NCBI taxonomy): Eukaryota > Metazoa > Chordata > Chondrichthyes > Myliobatiformes > Myliobatidae > Mobula > Mobula hypostoma. The sequence continues at coordinate 70,285,437 of NC_086109.1, forward strand.
CAAATCCAGTTCATTGCACAACGCTAAATCTAGAATTGTGTTCTCTCTGGTAGGTTCCAGTACAAGGTGTTCTAAGAATCCATCTCGGAGGGACTCCACAAACTCCCTTTCTTGGGGTCCAGTACCAATCTGATTCCTCCAGTCCACCTGCATGTTGAAATCCCCCATAACAACTGTAGCATTACCTTTGCGACATGCCAATTTTAACTTTTGATTCAACTTACATCCTACATCCAGACCACTGATTGGGGGCCTGTAGATAACTCTCATTAGGGTCTTTCTACCCTTAGAATTTCTCAGTTCTATCCATACTGACTCTACGTCTCCTGATTCTATGTCCCCCCTCGCAAGGGACTGAATATCATTCCTCACCAACAGAGCCACCCCACCCCCTCTGCCCATCAGTCTGTCCTTTCGATAGGACGTATACCCTTGAACATTCATTTCCCAGGCCTTGTCCACTTGAAGCCATGTCTCTTTTATTCCCACAACATCATACTTGCCAATTTCCAACTGTGCCTCAAGCTTATCCACTTTATTTCTTATACTCCGTGCATTCATATATAATACTTGTAATTCATTACTCCCCTCACCTCCCGTATCAATAGCTATTTCACTTGGCCATACTGTACGATCCCTTCTTGAGCTTTCTGCTCTGTTGATTTTGCTGTCTTTCTTAACTTTTCTTATTCTCACTTTCCCTTTATTTCCATCCTTATACTTCCGGTTCGTCCCCTCCCCCCCACTACTTAGTTTAAACACACCGGTGTTGCAGAGGCAAACCTGCCTGCCAGAATGGTGGTGCCCCGCTTATTAAGGTGCAACCCATCTCTTTTGTACAATTCATCCTTACCCCGTAACATACCCCAATGGTCCAAGAATGTAAACCCTTGCTTCCTGCACCAGTTCCTCAGCCACACATTCAGATCGATTATCTCCCTGTTCTTGCCCACTCCAGCACGAGGAACTGGAAGCAAACTGGAGATAACCACTCTGGAAGTCATGCTTTTCAGCCTTCTTCCGAGTTCTCTGAAGTCACGCTGTAGAATGTCTTTCCTCTTCTTCCCCACGCCATTTGTGCCGACATGCACCACCACTTCCAGGTGTTCACCTTCACTCTTGAGGATTCCCTGCAATCGGTCCGTGACATCCTGACATCACATGGAAAGTCTACCTGGGTAACTACTGCAAGAGCCACAATCTTCAAGTAAATGGACCTAGAGCAGGGGAGGAGGAGTAAACTGCTTTATTTTCCTGGCCTGGGCATGATGGGTTAAATGACCTTTATTTCTACTGTAAATTCCATGTTTCTATCTTCATTTATTTGCATTCAGGGATTCAAAGAGGTGACTTCAACTTCCAGTTGACATGCTTTCCCATTTTTACTGCTTGTGACTGAAGATGTATTCTTAGATCAGTAAAGAGAGAATGTTTAATGACATCAAGACATTTCAGAGCCAATAAAGTGATATTGAAGCATGGTGATTAACATGAGTTCAGATCCCACAATGGCTCATGGCTAATTTAAAAGGTCTTAATTAAATAATCCAAAACCATCCTTCTCAATCTACTTGCTTTTGATGTAACTTTCTATCACAATGGTGTCAAACAGGTCTTGTGGACTTGAATCCCATCCCCCCCCCCACCTTTGCTCAAGGTATATCCCCATTGTTTTGGGTGCCACTACAATGTTACAAGCTGGCTAAGTTCAGAAGATTTGGGTGCTCAAAATAATTCTGTAAGTGTCACTGATAGCAGAAGTTTTGCATTTGGCCATAAGCTGTAATGCTACTGTTCAATATATCTTACTATTACTATCAACCTAATACATCAACCCTCGTTAGTGGGAAATGTAAAAACAGCCAAATAGGAGTAAGTAAAATACGAGATGGTAACCTGTTGAATCTGTAACATGGGGCTACAGCATAAGCAGGACACAATCAACAGAGCTAAGCAATCCTACAGGCTTCAAATCAAATCAAAAATCTACACTCAGTGGCCACTTTATTATGTACACCTGCACATTAATGCAAATTTCTAATCAGCCAATCACATGGCAGTAATTCAATGCATAAAAACATGCAGACATGGTCAAGACTATTAGACCCAACATCAGAATGAGGAAAAATGTAACTTTGACTGTGGAGTAATAGTTGATGCCAAACAGAGTGGTTAAGTATCTCAGAAACTACTGATCTCCTGGGATTTTCATGCACAATGGTCCCAAGAGTTTGCAGAGAATGGTGCAAAATCCAAAATAAATGCGTCCAGTGAGTGGCAGTTCTGCGGGAGAAAATGCCTTGTTAATGAGAGAGCCCAGAGGAGAAAGGTCAGCCTGGTTCAAGTTGACAGGAAGATGACAGTAACTCAAATAACCACATGTCTCTGAATATTCAACATGTCGAACCTTGAAGTGGATGGATTACAGCAGCCGAAGACCTCGATTTTACACTCAGTGGCCAGTTTATTAAGTAGAGGATGTTCTGTTACTTTAATTAAGGTAGTGGACAATTAAGTAGTTAACCAGAGAAAAGAGCTCTGAAAACAATTCTATGTACAAGGGTAGCAGTGACATGGATATGAGTGGCAAAGTTAAAACCAATCATATTCAGTCACACAATATCCAGAAATGGGTGAGAGTCTAGCAGCTGAAGTACTGGAGGTTTATGCTAGCTGTGGCTCTTAGCAATCCTTTCTAGAATAGTTAAAACACCAACATTTACCCAGAAATGTGGAAACTTGTGCAAAACTATGCCTTGACCACAACAAAAGAAAAGAGAAATATTCAATCCATGTAATTGAAGCTCCATCAGTCTATGCGCAAACACCAAGAATGATGAAAAGTGCGATCAACATGGCTTCTCAGGGGCATTCACCAATTAACTAATCAGTTTTTGTATCAGAAGATCACTTCAGATACTTGGTTCAAACTTGGACCATAAAATTCTATTCCAGAAGTGAAATATGAGCAAATGCTGAATAAACTCTTCCCTGGCACAGGTATTGATTTTAATCGACATTTCAATATGAAAATCCACCATCTTCATCAGAGATGATGCCTGGTTGGACAGTGAAAACCTGATTGGATGAGGACTAACCAATCAGGAGGGATGGACAATTGAAGTATAAATATTACTGGACTAGACAAGCCCAGGCATCATTCCTGATGAAGATGGCAGGATTTGTCATCAAAACGTCGGTTTAAATCGATACCTGTACCCAGTTGCAAGCCCAGAGTTTATTCGTCATACACGCCGGGAAAACACTAGATCCTTTTTTTATGAGCAAATGCCTTTGGCAAGATGACAACATTTGACCAAATGTGCCCAAGCAAAGCCAATAGTAATCAAGGGAGGATACTCAAACTTACATAAATGAAGAAGGTAATGCTCTTAGAAGGTCAAACATTACATGCCCTGGGTTTGCTACAGGAATTCTTCAGTCAATGGCTCAGGCCCAGAATCCTATCAGTTCCATTGGTAAACCTCCTTCCAACATGTGAAAAGTGGAGGTATTCACTGCGATCTGTGGCACTCTCACATCCTTTCATTGCTCCTCAGAAATTGAAGCTGTCTATGTTTACATGTAATAAAATCATTCAACATTCAGACATAGGTTGATACGTGACATGTCACATTCACTCCATGTACATGCCAAGCAAAGCTTCCAACAGAGGTGAGGACAACCACCTAACCTTGACATTTATTGGTTTCATAGAGACACAAGAGCCCGTAGATGCAGGAATCTGAAAAAAAAAACAAAACCAGCTGTAGGACCTCAAGGGTTCTAGCAGCACCTGTGAGGGGAAAGGATTTGTCAATATTTGTGAGTCACAAATGTTCATCAGGACTGATGCTGGGTATTGACCCAAAACATCAGCAATTCCTTGCACAAATGCTGTTCGACCCATTGAGTTCCTTCAGTTAATTGTCGCTCACTTGTCAGATTCCATTACATCATTATTCCAGGGGTCATCAATGGTGAGAATCTAATTTAATCAACACTCATAAATACTCTGGCTACAATCGAAAGCTGATCATGTGACTTCAAATGAACCCCAAATCCTTTCTACCATCTATTAAGCACAAACTAGGACTGTGAATTGATTGTGCTCAAATGCCAGCAAGAATGTAGCTCTGAAAAACTGCAGAAACTAGCATGATCAAGAACAAACCATCTACTTGATTGACATCTTCTTCTACCTCCAGAAGTGTTTACTCCCTTCACCATCTGCTCACCAGGAATAAAGTGCTGCCATCTCTCAAACTCGCAATTTCTGCCATTAAGGACTTGTCCAGCAAATGAACGGGAAAATCACTGCCTTCTGGTTTCCCTTGAATCACATGTCATTGTCCCTTGAAAATATATCTTCATCCCTTCATTGTCTCTGAATTTAAATCCTGTAATTCACTGATCAACAGACTTTAGGAGTGTTGTCACCGGAAAGATTGCAGTTGTTCAAGAAGATATATCTGTGGTACATCGAAGACTACATTGCTGCTGCTTCCTGTACCCATATTAAGCTCGTCAATGATCTCTGTCACCATCTCTGTCCACTGATATCTTTTATAAATCTACCGAGTCTCATAACTTTCTTGATTATACCTCTTCCTCATTTGTCACTTGTAAAAATGCTGTACCATTTTCTCATCTCCTGCATCTCTGCCATAATCTGTTCTTAGACTATCCATATGAGATATCCTCCTTCTTCAAAGAACAAGGTTTCCCTTTACTATTGATGCTGCCCTCTCCTGCATCTCCCCTATTTCCTGGACATCTGCCCTCGCTCCATCATCCCGTTGCCATAACAGGGATAGAGTTTCCTTTGTCCTTGCCTACCACTTCGTGAGCCTGTGCATTCTGGACATCATTCTCCATAACTTCCACCACCTTCAATGCGACCTACCACAAAACACATCTTCCCCTTCTCCACCTCTCTGCTTTCCACAAGGATCATTCTATATGTGACTCCCTTGTCCACTCATTTGATCTCACTGAGCTCCATCATGGCACTCACCTCTGCAAGCAAGACAAGTGCTGCACCTCCCACTCCGCTTGCAAGTCTGTCAGAGTCATCTACTGTATCTGGTGTTCTCTGTGCACTCTCTTCTACATCATTGAGACCCGACATGGGTTGGGGGACAACTTCATCGAACACCTTCCCTCTATTTGCCACTAAAGGCAACATTTCCCAATGGCCCTATTTTAGAATCATAGAAACACAGAAACATAGAAAAACTACAGCACAATACAGACCCTTTGGCTCACAATGCTGTGCCAAACATGTCCTTACTTTAGGAGTTACCTAGAGTTCCCCATAGCCCTCTATTTTTCTAAGCTCCATGTACCTATTCAAGAGTCTCTTAAAAGGCCCTATTGTATCTGCTTCCACCACCGTCGATGGCAGCCCATTCCATGCAATCACCATTCTCTGCGTAAAAAAACTTGCCCCTGATATCTCCTACTTCCGAGCACCTTAAAGCTGTGCCCTCTCATGTTAGCCATTTCAGCCCTGTTCTACTTCCAATTCCCATTCCAACATGTCAGTCCATGGCATCCTCTAATGCCACAATGAGGGCTCTTAGAGAAGTAACACCTCATATTCTGTCTGGCTGGCCTCCAACCTGGCATCATGAGCATTGATATCTCTAACTTCCAGTAATATCTTACTTCCCCCCCCCTCTCTTTTTTCAATTCCCTATTCTGGCTCCCCTCTTACCCTTTCTCTTCCTATCTGCCCATTGCCTCCCACTGGGGCCTATCCTCCTTCCTTTCTCTCATGGTTGACATTCCTCTCCTATTAGAATTTTTCTTTTTCAGCCCTTTATCTCTTCCCCCTATCACTTCCCAGCTTCTCACTTCATCCCCCTTCCCCCATCATCCGACTTCCCCCTCAGATGAATTCATCTAACAGATGAGAACTTGTAGTCTTTCTCCTCCTCCACCTTCTTATTCTGGCTCCTTCCCCCTTCTGTTCCAGTCCTGAAGAAGAATCTCAGCCCAAAATGTTTCCTTTCCATAGATGCTGTCTGACCTGCTGAGCTCCTCCAGCCTTTTGTGTGTGCAGTTCCACATTTCTAGGATTACTATCATACTGCCATATCATATATATATTTTTTAAAAACAAATGAGTTGGCTGCTGTAAACCACAATAAAATAATGACAAGGGAATCTGTTCTCTGGATATACAGGTTGAGGGATAACTTTTGAAAAGGACACAAGATAAATTAATAGGGCTTATCTGCCATTTTCGGCTTATGAAACTTGTGGATAGTATGGTTATTGCATTTGTGCACATAATGACAAAAAAAATAATTATAGTGAATTACGTTGGATATCTAAAGGTGGGTTTGGCTATGCAGAGATCAATAGTGTATCAAATACGGCAGGGAATGACAGACAGAGGAGATGTAACTATTTGATCTCATAAGTTACAAAACTGAACGTGTTCTCTAGTGTATATTTCCAAACATTCCCTTCCCACAAAAGTGTATGGGCGAAATAAAGTCTTCATATAGTTTTAATTGTAGAAAGTTCTGCAATGCCGTATTTAATAGAAAATAACCAGGAACGTGAACTGGAAAAGGAAGATCAGTAGCATTGTGTTCATATCTTGGGGGCAGGAGATGAATTCCTTGTAGTTCATGACCGTTGCCCTAGCAACTCAAACCGGATCACTCCAAGGTCATACATATTGATTTCAATCAATCAGGCTTATTTTCATTTATTTTCTTTATGGAAAGCAAAAGTGAGCAATGATGAGAAAAAATACAGAAAGAAGTTGGAAATAGAAGAATGAAAAGTCAGCATAATAACAAAACAGGAAGAGAGGCATTTTTTTTCTCTGAATTCCAAGTGTAAAGTTTTGTAGACTTTGAGGACATGAGAGAAATTCAGACTGGAGGTCAAGAGTCACCAGGACATAATGCCCCATATGGCATATTTTAACTGTTAATCAAACCTATCACAATTGATCTATTAGTACATTTAACAAGTTAAATGAAAGATTCTTTGTGCCTTGATGACCAAGCGCACCAGTAGCTGTATCAATAAGACTGTCACTCACTTAATCTTCAGCTACGAATGTTTTTAAAACTATGGAACTGTACAGAATACCAGAAGATCTGTTTATTGTCAAGTTTAAAGAACTAAAGCAACTTGATCTTGTGGTATGGTAGAGTGAACTGGAAATGATTACACTCATTTCACATAAATACTTAAATCATTTTTTTTTAAATCAGTAAGCTCCTGTACAAACACTTGACTCTTTTGGGCACTTGACAGTTTTTACAGAAAGCCTGCGACAGATTACAGACAGAGGTAAATTAATACAATTAAACTGGATTAACTAGGAGTTACGTTAGCCCTCGATTTAACCCTTACTAACATCACTAAAATGGATTATCTGGTCATTATCTCACTGCTGTCTGTGAGAGCCAGCTTTACAGTAAGCTGCCTTATTCCTGTTCATTGCCTTTGGTACCATAGCAGCAAAAAAATTCTCAATTGGTTGCAAAACCACTTGGAGTGTCCTGAGGTTGTGAGAAGTGTTACATGAATAAAATATCCTTACTTATTTCTTTCATGGGAATGTTCTACTTTCTTTAGTTGTGTTTTGAAAATTCTCTTTAAATACTTTTCAACATCACTGGTAAAGGATCATTTCAAAACATGTACTAAGCTGGAAAGTTGTTGATTTTTGTAGTCCTGTTTTGCTGTTCACTTGAGGTCAAGGATGACCTGTTCCTGCTTAAGTTCTATTGGACCTGTTGAATCTTATATACCTTTAAGAATCTAGTTTTGTTATTCCTTTTCAGAATGTGGGCATGACTGGCAAGACCAACATTACTGTCCATCATTAATTGCCTTTGAACTGGTGATAGTAAGCCTGTTTCCTGAACCTCCGCAGCTTCTGGCAAATGTAGAGTAAATTTCATAGTACTGAGTCTGGAAGCACATATAGGTTGCATAGGGTAAGGATAACAGAATTTGTTCTCTGACAAATATTTGTAAACTGAGGATGTTTTTACAATGATTTTTATGGTTCTCATTACTAAAACTAATTGTTCTTCCAGTATATTACACTGTTGTGGCAGGATGTGAACTCCAGTCACTGGAAGTTTGTGCATTTCTTTGAGTTACTAGTCTGACAACTGGGGTACTATAACTGCACTAGGGTTAGGGTGGTTCGAAGTGCTGTACATTTGACTCTTCCAGCTTGGTTTCTCTTCTGATCGAGGTATGCTAAAGTGCACTGCACCTGTCAAGTGCTCCTCTCCAAGTTTCACTGGTCTTAGCTCAGGATCTTCCATTAGTTTATGTTGATATTGGACTTCCTCAGGGGTGTTTGCAAGCAAACTTAAAGCTTTTTCTCTGTTCTCTTGGAAATTCCTTACTCTGCCAGTTCTAAAGTTTGAACTGGTATCATTCATATAGAAAATGAGGGCAGCCCAGATGAGGCACTTGAGTGTGATCAACACTGAGTTTGAGTATGTACATATTTGCTGGGAATTGACATTGATTCACTTGTTTCCTTATGGATTTGAAGGGTTGTGTCAGACAGATCTGGTGCTCCTTTGTGCCTGGAAAACACTGCAAGGGGAAGTGATAGAAGCAGAGGAGGTAGAAGAAAGGGAAGTAAAAGTAATGTTTGTGTAGTAATTAGGTATGTACTTGAATAGGAAGAAATAGAGGAATGTGGACCATATGTGGACAATAGGATTACTTAGACCTGTATCGAGATTGGCACAGATATCACATGATATACATAATGGTATGAATCACCGCTACTAAACAAGCTGTGAAATTACAGTAAGTTTGGTTTGAGGTGCAAAATTTTCTCAGGTTAGTGAGATGGAGAGAATTCTGGTTTCCGTCATCACTGCCTCCCTCTTCAAAAAGTTTCAGGTTTCTGTTGTCCCGCAATTCATCTTTACTATTTTTAAAACAGTTGATATGTTCCATATTTTCAAAATTTGCTGGAAAAAGAGTGGCAAAATTAGATATTTGACTATGGCCACCTCTGGTAAATGCCTACAGAACACGTCTTGTACTCTGCTTCCAAAATTTGGTGGAAGAGCTTTGTCAAACTCTGCACACCATACATACCCTGAAAACTTTCAGTGAACTCTTCTAGTTAACTTTGTTGACACAAAGGAGACTATAGATGCTGGAAATCTGCAGTAACAGGCACAAAATACTGGATGAACACTGCTGATAGAACAAGTGATGCAAATGTGTGTCTTAAACATTTTCTTGTGATTGGAAAACCCTGTTGGACATTGGTAATATAAAATACTACAAGTTCTGTTCATTGGTTCATTGGTGAGACTGATGGTGGGAGAGCTGCGTGGCATTGGTTGTTGTGCGTAGCAGGCCCTCATGCTGTGGCGTCACCTCTTACAGCCACCCAGAGGAGGAGGTGCTGGAGGTGGTGTGGGAGAGAACAGAGGCACGGTGGGCACATTGGAAATATTATCTGTGTTAAGCTGGGCACTGGCCCCTCCCATCAGTACTGCTCTCAATATTTGCTTGCCGGAAGTCAAGCTGGATTGTTTGCGGCTGACCCACCATGAGACAAGTTTCTTTGATTTCATCTGCTGAACCAGCACAAGATGAGAAACTGCTGTGGACTTACTAGTGCAGAAACATGGCTCCAGGACAACAGCCCATGCACAATCAACCTTCAGGCCATTCCACTCAGGGTCTTGTGCTGATATTATTTTTTGTATATTTATGTGCTATCGTAAATCTATGTACTGTGTGTGACTGTAAGCACTGTGATTTGTACCTTGGCCCTGGAGGAATGCTGTTTAGATTAGCTGTATACATGCATATACTTGAATGACAATAAAACTTGAACTTGAACTTGGTCAGACTTGAACTTTGGTTTTCTATGGAGGGAAACAAAAAGTCAACTTTTCAGGTCAAGACCCTATTTTTGACCATTTGTTTTTAAGAAAGCTAGGTTAATGCACTTAAATCAGCTTCAAGAACAAATATTGCAGGTGCATTCTTCAGAATTGTCAATCAGAAACAGTTAAGTGGAGACTTATGCTTGGTGACAGTTCTGTTGTATTTATTATTAGTAAATAAAGGGACTGAGTTGGTGGAATACCAACTTCTGTGCATCATTTCTTTGAATTGTTTCTCAGTGTCAACTATGGTGGGTTTCTTTCAAACCAAAGTCCTCCACGTTATTTTTTGTCCATACAGATATTTTAATGTATTTAGTATAGTCAGCAGAGGAAAAGCGTAGTACTTAGATGAAGAAAACTCAAAGTACATGAAACTTCAGAAGGACACAAGCAATTTTTGTGGACTCTATCAGCATCTAGCTCAGTGATCAATGACTTAGTTAAGCACTCAAACAGAAATAAACAGGTTCCAGTTCAATTCCCTTTTGAATTAGGTTTATACTAAGGCTGGACAGATGATCCTTCCTTCTTATGGCAAATCCATGGGAGATTAAACACCCATTCCTAATCATCCTTACCCCACATATGTGTCTCATGTACCCATTGAGATTCATTGAGATAGAGGTGAAAATTCAGTTCCAGTGTTTAATAGATTACAAAAGAAGCTAAATTTGGGCATTTGCAAGTGAAATATCAATTCAAATTGTGTTGCTACATTGAATTACGTTTTAGATGTATCACTAACAGATGAGTACAGAGTACTTCTCTACTAAACCACCAGAGATCAAGCAGATCTGTTAACATCACACCACACCATATTTTAATCCCTTCCCCACAAGCATGCTGAATACAAGCCTCAGTCACAATCATATGCTTGTTCCTCTAAGTGAAATCACTTGGCACAGGAAAATGAGTGACTATGATTCACATACATGCAATTTAACCACAATATGCCTACCCAGCACTAATGAGAACACCAAAGGAATTCTGCAAGATACACCAAATGGCCACATGAATGTACATGGTGTTTCTGCATGACAATTATTTTAATGTATCATTTTTGCCTCAAAAGGATTACACATATGCAAATTTAGCATGTTCAAAGGAGCCCATTGTCAGAAATCCAACTTTGAACTTGTATGATTTATGTTTCTTCCAATATTCACATCCATAAGAAATTCAAAAAATCTGAATGAATTTCCAAATAAGAAGAAAGGAAACAATCTGAACTCAATTAATTCAATTTATTGGTAATCATATTCTAGAGAAAATCTGCATCAGATTAGTAAGAACATGATTGGCACAGTAGCCTATTACTCTGAGGTTCCACCTACATGCAGTTTTCATTATCTTATTTCTTGTATTCTTCGAAAAATTAATGGCTTTGATTAAAAACTAACCAATCATCTACTCTGATGAGCAGGAAATAGTTGAGGGTGGAAATCGAGGTGGTTATAACATAAAGATCAGGCAGCCACAATCCTGCTCCCTTAAATATTAACAGACATAACTCATTTCACCGGCAAGTTTCACTTGGAATGTATTTTTACACTTAATCCACAAAGCTGCAGCTCAATGTCATCGGCATCAGTTGTGTTTTAGTATAGGGCTATACTGAGCAGATGAATTCTGAGTAGCTGATGGAACCTATTCATCTGCTTATCACTGTCCCCCACCAACAAGCCAAGAGAATTCTCTACCTTTTGTGCATCTCATCATTGCTGATCTTCTCATTATCTAGTTACTGATTGTTCCATTTCTGACAGGTTATACTAACCTTACAATAGTCATCTCCCATCTCCCAATTTCTGACCATTCCAGTTAACAGCTTCTGACTTCCCCTGTACAGTTGTTGATTTCTATTGTATTCAGTTGATAATACCCATTCAGGCTGCTGTCCTCTTCCCATGCAGATTGTTAAACTCTCACCATTTGTCAGTGCAGAACCTCCCCACTGCAAACTGTCCATCAGAATCTCATTCATTCACGATGCCATCCTAATATTCCTTACTACCCAGTTCTATTTAGCGGCAGCCATGAGGGAATTAGCTCAACCATATTCTCACTGTATAGCAAAGACTCATTTTCAACAACTTTTCTGGAGTCTTCAGCTGATTCATACATTCCTACCCCTTCCCTAGCTCTGATATAGGAAACTTAGAATCAAATGGCATATGCAAACTGAAGAACTCTTGCAAATTTTGTGCACATCCCAAATTATTTATGAGAAAAGAATTCCTTTGAAATACTGTTACTATTATAAAATAGTACACTTAAACTTACATTGAATTCAGTGAATTGAAACATCGTGGCCTTTATTACCATCAAGTGATACACTATATCACAGAATCAATGTGGCATAGAGCAGTCATTCAACCCATCCAATACATGCCAGTTTCCTTTTAATCAATTCAGTCAGCTTCATTCCTTCTTCACAGACCCACAAATTATTTTCTGTTCACATACCACACAAAGAGCAGATGGCACCACCTCTAGAAGCACAGGATTGAGACATGAACCCATTACTTTCAAGCACTGGGATGAAATCACTGTCACCTGAGTCACAGCTGCTACCAGACTGCACCAGTCAGATTAGACAAGGAGTTACACTATGTGTGGCACTTTCATGTACAGCAACATTTTCAGTTCTTAATAGAAAATTTTCCTAACTCTTTGCTGATATATGGTGGGAAAGCTTCAAATATTAGGATTACCTTTTTTATTTTATTGGATTCTGTTTATTTTAATTGACTGTGGGGACTTTTTTTCTACAGTCTCTATTCAAAAGACGATAGACCCAGAGTGATCAATGTAAGCTGTGATGACGACGTCCACTAAAACAATATTGTTTGACACTCATTTCTGTCCACGGGTCAATGAGAGATTTCACTTGGCTTTTGCTAAAAGAAGTAATTGTTTTTCAAGGGAAACACATAATTGTTTATCTTTTTTCAAAATATCTTTCACATTCTTATAGAAGAAAGAACTTGTATTCATATTACACTGTTCACTATCTCATGACGTATTCAACTGGCAATGAACTACTTTTGGTAAGTAATTTCACAATTCAATGGAGAATGCAGCAGCCATTTTTGAATAAAGCATATTTTGCCAAACAACTTTGAAACAAATACACATTTGTTTTAGACATCAGTTGAGCACTGAACACATAGAAAATATTCCTATTTAACTTTGGAGAAATATATGACCACATTCAACAGCAGATTTTGCCTTGATTTAATATCTCTACAGAAACATGCCTTCTCTGACACAGAAGAACCTCAAACCTTTGAATCAGATGCAGGACTATTCAGATCACTGAGTTAGAGAACATACTGTATGTCAGTACTCAAGTATGTTCCATATTAGATCATGACAGAAGATGAGTTGTAAACATTTTAAAAACAGGCTCCTATGTCCCACAAGATGCAATGCCGTAAGCGTGTCTTTATCATATAAGAAGGGATAATGCAGACTGCACCCATGCTTTTTTGAGCTTAGAAAGGTATTGATAAGTAATTTGTTCATCCAGGGACAATGACTTAGCTAAAGAAGTTCAATTGTTGAGTACAGTAATGCTTCAACAATCCAATACCCTTGGGACTTTGATGGCAATGGGATAACAGATGTTCTGGACTATTGGACATTGCACCTATTAATAATAGAATACTATTAATTCAATTTTGTTAAATATTGTGTTGGTTGTCCATCGATAGGAATGTAAGAAAGCTTTTAAAGCGGAAAATCTGTTGCACTGGGGTAGTTCCACTTTCTCAACCTCAGAAGCCCTATTCCAATGGTACAAGTGATTATCACAACGGGAGAGCTTGGTTGCATTGGTTGAACATGTCTTCTGTGCCTCACCATGGCCTCCTCTCTCAAGAAACACCTTCCTGGCTGTTGGGTCTCATTGATGATCTCATTTGCCCAGCCCACTGAAACTGACTTTGAATGTTAGGATAGGCATATCCCTATCTCACTGGCGTTTGAGGTAAACTGGGTACCCTCACCTGGTTTAGCCCACCTGTCGAAATGGCGTACTGGGGTGTGGCTGCTGTCATATGTAAACATCTACATGGAGCCACACGTGAGAGCTGAGTGTCAGCTGAGGACCAAAGGTGGATGAGACATGACAAGCTTTTTCACCAGAGGTGCTACACCTCCCTAGACACCACATACACCCCTGTTAAATATTACACAGTAGTATAATATTTTTTCTCTAGTGAACTCTAGTGCGGGATCACAGGAAATAAGGCCCTAATCAATTCATAGGGAGCATGGGAAATGGGGACAGGTGAATTTAGAGGAAGCATGGCTACGGGACCTATGTACGTTTAACTAGAGTAAGGAGGATGGGACCAGTGAGTTTAAATGATTTGCTGGAAACAGGATCTTGGTGTGTTTAAATAGGACACAGGCAAAAGCACTGGTGGTTTCAGATGCCAAACCACTGGGCCCTCTAAACAATCAAACAGAGGATGCTGTTTACCCAGTAACTTTTTAGATGTTAAGTCAGCCAAGGGATGCAGAGATATTGCAACATAATGGCACTGAGATAAAAGATCAGTCATAAATATGTTGAATGTAAAGCAGGTAGAATGGCTGTAAGGCCTATACCTGCTTTTATTTCTCATGTTGCTCTGCGTCCTACGCTCACGGCAGTTTCTCACGTAGATCAATAATAAGTTACTTAAAGAAACACACAGTCAAATTCTTAAGTGTAGAGGAACATGATTGTTTATCATTTTTAGCTGATTTTCCTTTAGGTTCTGCTATAATTCCTGAATAATTGTCAGAGAGGCTCATGTTAATCGGATGGTTCTTCTTGCTTTATGGGTGAATTTTCATCTATAATTAATGCAACAGGAGTAAACAATAGTCCACAGTACTTTACAATTCATTGATTATCTGTCTGCTGTTAAATATATATGCTGTGCAAATATTTGTTTCTTTGTGTCATTGAATTATTATATTGAGAATGCTGTAGAGAAACACTGGTCTCCAGCAGGCCAGCATAGCTTTTGGCTCCTACAGGAAGTGTTTGAAGAATCCTGGCTCGGGATTCTACTACACTGCATTGATCCCTAAAGCTTTGAAGACAGCCCGGAGCATGGATTATACCACCAATTTTGTCCTGTTAAAATCCTCCAAATCCATTGGCAAAATAGGCTGTACTATCTCCCAGGCCAGCATCCCCAGCACCAGGGCTCTGATCATACTCCACTAGTTTCAAAGTGAGGGCTGCATGGCTGCCACCAGATTCCTGAAGCAAGCAATCTATTCTGAGTTTCATTGCAGGCAGTGATAACCAAGGGGATAGAAAAATGTCTTGTTGAGAAAACATAACATCCTTAGTCGCTCCTGCCTAAAACTGCCCCTGCTGCTGAAACTAGCGAAGAGACATCTGAAATGGTGCTGAGCATATCCCTCCAGTGGGGTAACAGAGCGAGACCAAGCTCAAGCATCAGAAGAGAGGTGCAATAATTGAATCCATCGAAACATCCTCCTCTTACACTCTATTGGCCTCTCCTGTGGCAGGCGCCATTCAGAACCCAGTGAACTTAGGTATCACAGAAAAGTAGGAAGAAGAAAGCAACCTTGTCCCTAAGGGAGCACCTGTGAAGGCAGACAGATTACATCTTCTTCGTTATCCCTGATCTTGTATAACTTATTAATTGGATTGCCTAAAAAATTCTCCTGCCCAGGTGATTAAAGTGGTAAACTTATGTTACGTTCTCAAACTTTTCAATGACTTTAAGTTCCTTGGCTCTGAATATCTCATTTTCACTATGGATGTCCAATCCCTATACACTTCTATCCCCTGTCAGGAGGGCCTTAGAGCTCTCCACATTTTTTCTGGACAATAGACCCAACCAGTTTCCCTCCACCACCACTCACCTTTGTCTAGTGGAACTGGTCCTCACCCTCAAAAATTCCTCCTTTGGTTCCTCCCACTTCCTTCAAACCCAAGGTGAGCCATGGGCACTCGCATGGGTTCCAGCTATGCCTGCCTTTTCGTCGGCTATGTAGAACAGTCCATGTTCCAAGCCTATACCAGCATCACTCCCCAATTCTTCCTATGCCATATTAATGACTTTATTGGTGCTGCTTCCTGCATGTATGCTGAGCTCATCCAACTTTGCCTACAACTTCCATCCCATCCTGCTGTCAAATTTACTTGGTTCACTTCTGACTTGTCTCTGGAGACAGTCTATGTACTGATCTCTTTTATAAACACACTGAATCTCACAGCTATCTCGACTATACCTCTTGCCACTCTGTCACTTGTAAAAGTTCCATCCCCTTTTCTCAGTTACTCCATCTCCACCACATCTGCTTTCTGAGTGAGGCTTTTCATTCCAGAACAACTGAGATGTCCTCCTTCCAAGAACAGGGCTTCCCTTCTTTCACCATCAACACTGCCCTCATCCACATCTGTTCCTTTTTACATACATCTGCCCTCAACTGATCTTCCTGCTGCCACACCAAGGACAGGGTTCTTCTTGTCCTCACCTACCACTCCACAAGCCTCCACATCCAGCACATAATTCTGCCATCTCCAATGAGATCCCACCACCAAGCACATCTTTCCCTCCCCCTGACTTTTCACTTTCCACAGGGTTTGCTCTCTACATGACTCCCTTGTCCATGCATTCCTCCCCACTGATATTCCTCCTGGCACTCATTCTTGCAAGCAGAACAAGTGCCACATCTGCCCCTGCACCTCCTCCCTCACTATCATTCAGGGCCCCAAACTGTCCTTCCAGGTGAGGCGACACTTCACCTGCAAGTCTGATTGGGTCATCTACAGTACCCAGTGTTCCTGGTGTGGCCTCCTGGATAATGGTAAAGACCAGACATAGATTGGGAGACCACTTTGTCAAGCACCTTTGATCCGTCCGTCAGAAAAAAACAGGATATCCCGTTGACCACCCATTTCAACTCTACCTCACATTCCTATTCCACCATGTAAATCCATGGCTTCCTCTACTGCCAGGAGGGAGAAGCAACACCTTCTATTCCATCTTGGTAGCCTCCAACCTGATGGCATAAACATCAATTTCTCAAACTTCTGATAATTGTCCCTTTCTCTTCTTCTACATCTTTCCCCATTTTTGTTTCACTGTCACACCGCCTCTCCTTACCGAATCATCTCCTCCATCTGGTGCTCCTCCCTTTTCCCTTTCTTCCATGGTCTTCTGTCTTCTCCAATCAGATTCTCCCTTCTCAACACTTTATATCTTTCACCAATCAACTTCCCAGCTCTTCACTTCACCCCTCTCCCTCTCCTGGTTTCATCTAGCAACTGCCATCTTGTACTTCTTCCTCTGCTCCCCTCCACCTTCTTACTCTGCCTTTCCCCCTTCCTTTCCAGTCCTGATGATGATTTACGAACCAAAACGTCGACTGTTTACTCATTTCCATAGATGCGGCCCGGCCTTTTGAGTTCCTCCAACATTTTGTGTGTGTTGCTTATGTTTCCTTCTTTTGGTTCTGTTCAGTAACTCAGAAAGAATAAGAACAAATTCAGCTTCTATACAGCACAATGGTCAATTACTTCTTGGTGATTCTTTTTCTTAAACACACGTCCATTCAGTATGGAAGAATGCAATAATAACTTGTCACAAAGGACAGAAATTGTTCTTGCTCACATATGTTAAGCATACACATAGTTATAAATGTCAGTTGTACTCCACTCCAAAATTTAGCTTTGATAAAAACAATGAGTTCCAATTTCAGAAGCCAAGTTTAATGTGCAAATACTGTTATATTAAGTTCAATGCAAGTGAAGAATAGATTTTGACTCCTTGCTTTCTATCTCAAAATCTTGATTGTATTTTAACATCAACTTGATAGTGTCTGTTTTCCTAATGATATTTCATTTAATTTACTAATAAATTAATGTGTTTATTTTTGTTATTGTAATATTATTTGATATTTGGTCATCAGATTACTGTGTACCAGTGCAGACCAGACTCGATAGGCCAAATGGCCTAATTCTGTTCTTATGCCTTATGGTCCCATAGTCTAAAACCTAAATCAGTAGTTCTAGTTTTTCTTTTGCATAAATATGCAGTGGAACCCTGATATTCACTTATTAATAAAACTGCATATGACCTATCAGCTTTCTCCATCTCACTTTATATTGAAATCTCTGACCAGATGATTCACAGTTGCTGATATTTTGCTCAGTTCATGAATTTCAGCCATAAATTAACAAAGATTATGTTTAAAACACAGTTTCTTTCTGTTCAGAGAAGGCCTGTTAAATTGAATTCCAGTCCCTTCAGAATCTCTTGTGTCTCCATTTGTCAGACTTTGTTTGATCACCCAATTGGCTGAAAGCATAGTGAGTGACTAAAGTCATGGTTTCTCTTTTAATTCCGATGATCTCACTTGGCACAGTTACAACAACTTCAACTTCTATGTAATTAGCAAGATAAATTATCTTTATGAGTGGTTCCTTTCCAATCCTTTCAAGATACTCTACCAAGGTGGATTAGTGAATATTTTACTAATACAAAATAATTTATGTTTGCTGAAGACTTATTAAAAATCATTCATGACAGAAAGACATCTAGGCTATGATCACAAAATAATTTATTGCTCATGATTTTAGTCCTATTTGAAGAGGTTGAGCATCCGCTCCTTCCATTCCAATAAAATTATTGTCAAAGTATGCATAAGTCACCACATACTACTCTGAGAGTCATTTTCTTGTGAGCGTTCACTGTTGATACAATGAAATACAATGGAATCAATGAAAACGTACAGACAAATTTGAACAATGTGCAAAAGAACACAAACCATGCAAATACAAGTAATAAAAATAATACATGAACAATTTGAAATTGTATGCTTCTTCATCAGTAAAACTAAAGCAATTAATTCAACTTGTAGAATTATTTTCGAAAGATATAAACATGAACTTTGGACGAGATAAATGCACAACATTAAACATAAAGAAAGGTGCAATAGAACTGATAGAATATAAAACAAAGCAGGAGGATACAATACAACCGATGGATGAATATGAAACATATACAGTGTGTCTGGGATATCAACAAGGAAAAAATATATCTTAGTGTGATAAAGGAAAAGCTTTTGACAGAATTTACTTTAAGGCTTAAGGAAATCTGCCAAACAGAGCTCAACAGTACAAATGTAACAAAGGCAATAAACAGTTTTGCTATATCTATATTAATGTATTCTTTTGGCTTAATGTGTGGGCATGTGGCCAAGTGGTTAAGGCATTGGACTAGCTACCTGAAGGTCATGAGTTTGAGCCCCAGCCAAGGAACGTGTTGTGTCCTTGAGCAAGGAACTTAATCACACATTGCTCTGCGATGACACTGGTGCCATGCTGTATGGGTCCTAATGCCCTTTCCTTGGACAACATTGGTGTGGTGGAGAGGGGAGACTTGCAGCATGGGCAACTGCTGGTCTTCCATACAACCTTGCCCAGGCCTGCGCCCTGGAGAGTGAACACTTTCCAGGCACAGATCCATGGTCTCACAAGATTAACGGATGCCTTCTTGGCTTAATATCTTGGTCCAAACCAATCTGGAAAATTTACAAAGGAAAATAATACCTGAAAGGACAAATTACAGAAATCATTATACACATTCGAATACACTTAGATTAACACCACCTATGACACAAAGGGGAAGGAGAATAACATACATTAAAAAATCTACATGATAATCAGATAAAACTTCTCAGGATATACTTTCATCAACAAATACATGAATCAGCACTCCACACAAGCATATGCAATTCTGAGAAGTATACACAACTAAGCTTAAATGAAACCACAATCCAGAAAAATGAAGACATATCAATATTAGAAGAAAAAGTTAATCAATGGAAAAGCATGAGCCTCCATGGAAGACATCCCCATGATCTGAGCAGACTAGATGTTGACAAGAAAGCATTGACTGCCCGGCTCAGAGTTGGAGACCTCTTCCCAGAAACAGAAGGGCTCCTTGTGACAATACAGTACCAAGTGGTTAACACAAAAAAAATCAGAAGTTCATCATAAAAGACCAACAAATTTAAGACATTAAATGTAGAAAATACCAAAAGAAACCAGAAACAGTTCAACACATTACAGAATCCTGCAGCAGTTTAACTCAATCTGATTACTTACACAGGCACAATAAAGTGGCAAACATAAATCACCAAAATCTTGCATTAAAATACAAACTCATAAAAGAAATTACACCTTACTATAAATGCAAACCTAATCCAGTTTTAGAGTCAGAATCCCACAAACTCTATTAAGACAGATCTGTTAGTATTGATAAGGCAATCCATAATAACTGTCCAGATATAATAATACAGGATAAACAATCAAGACCAACTTACTTAATACATATAGCCATTCCAAACACACATAACTTACGGAAGTTAGTATGTGAAAAACACTAGCAATATGCTGAATTAAAAGAAGAAACTGAAAGACTTTGGAACATGAACAGGGTATACATTGTCCCGATAATAATATCTACAACTGGTATCATCCCAAAGGTGCTACACAATAGCATTAAACAATTATATTTCCACAGCAGTATCTATGTAAATCCTCAGAATCCACATTACTAAACACCACTTCGTGTTCGTCCATCGTTGTCGATGAAGACCTCGACTCCAATTGATGGTGTCGAGACTAGCGCATGATTTGGATTTAAGTGAGGGAGAGTTGAGCAGCATCAGCCTCTCTCTCTCTTCCTAATTCCTATCTGGATCCAGTGGCAAGACAAGAGTCGAGATGGCTGGAGATGGGACGAGGCGCAGTGGATGACCAGGACGTCTTCTATGTCTTGTCCTGCTCTACACGTTGCACGACACTTGCAGAGACCACCTTCTTGACCGTTGGACCTTCCATTAGTCTCGTCCACTCAATCCGCTGGAGTCTGTCTTCATATGCTGGAATAGACAACTCCCTATCTCACCGAAGGCTTGAGACCCGTCTGCTACCTTCACCTGGTTTAGGCGGCTTGTTGAAGCTGTTGCCCGAGGTGTGGCCGCTGTCGCATGCAAACAGCTACAGGAAGCCACAGGTGAGAACTGAGTGCCAGGTGGAGTCCAAAGGTGGACATACCGCCTTGAAAAGGACGTGACATGTTCCCCCACCAGAGGTGTTACCCCTCCCTGACACCCCATACACACCTGATTACCACTAGAATAGATGGAAAGTTCCTAGCAATTAAGCAATGGGTGTGCTTGGTTATGCCCATGCCTCAGGTTTTACCAGCTGGAACTGAGAAAAAAATAATATAATAATATTCAAACAAAAAGACCCTCCATACCAAAACAAAACACATCATTGAAATTTGCAAAAATTATTAATGTTCTCAACAATATTCTATGACCACAATATTTAGAAGAACTCGAAATATTTGAAGAACTACACACAATAGCGTGCTGCACAGCACTAACAACAGTAGAAGGCAATAGCTCCAAAATAGAGACACTCATTAATATAAACCCAAAAATGAGTAATGAACTGAGAACAACAAAATGACAGAAGTTAAGAAACAAAATAGCCCACCTAATGAAGTATAAAAAGGATAATCCAAGCAAGAAAGTTAAGTGAAAAGCTAAGAAAATATAAGGTCCATACAAGATACTATCAACCTAGCCCAATTATTGTAGAAGTTATAGATATACTAAAACAAAAGTTTGGTGCATGCAAAGCCGCACTAAATTGATACATGAAATGCAGCAGATAAAGAAAACAGAATTATCAATTCAGAAACAATGAGAAAGGTTTATACAGGATATTGAAACTAAATTCAATGCACCAAAATGTCACCAACCCTAGCATAGAATTATCAACAAACAAAGGGAAAATGAATTTTTGATCTAATATCTGGTCAAACAGGGTGACACACAATCAAGAAGTAAGCTGGATTAGGTTGGAAAAAGCATGAACTCACACAACTGAAGACACACAAACACGTTGTTACAAAGGATATGCTAAAAGTGGTTATAAAAATTCTGAAAACTGGAAATGTACAGGCAGTGATAATATTCATAAGTATTGGTTTAAAAATTTACTTACCCTCATCTGTACAAATAGAGTGATTTTGGGGGTTAGCACATGTAGCAAATAACTTTGACTGCAGTCACTAGCCTTCAAATTCAAATATGAATTGCGGATTAAATAAAAAAATGCAACTCTGAACAATGGGTTCCTAAGGACTGTGAACCAGGTTAATTGGAAGAACAGAAAATGCTGATTTAAATTCATTACTCATGTGTAATACCTACACTCGCATCTGTATTACGGTGTTGTAATATAGGTGCGAATAGGGAGGTATGGCGGTGGGAAGGTCCAGGCATTTGAAACTGCTACATGTAGTTCAAAGGAAGCATTGTAAATATGGAATTGTTCTTGGAACTTTAACCTGAATTGTCCTTCAATCTTTAGCATATAAAATATCATGTAGTTTACTACACGAAAAAGGCAAAGCTCTTGCTCTGAAAGAGTCTCTCTCTTTCTCTTCTCTTCTCTTCTTTCTTTCTCACGTCTTCATTCATGCAACAACACCTATTATAATGTATCAACAATATTCTTAAAAATCCTGAAAAAGTGCCTGAAATTTTCATCAAAGGTAAAATGTATCTCTTAACTAAATGAGAAAGCGCAAATGATGCATCAAAATATTGTCCTGTTACTTGTTTATAAACTATACTTGATGACTCTGGGCCTGTATTCACTAGAATTCAGAAGAATAAGGGGTGCCCTAGTTGAAACCTATTGAGTGGTGAAATGTTCTGATGAAATGGATGTGCAGAGGATGTTTCCTATGGTGAGAGAGTCTAGAACCAGAGGACACAGCCTCAGAATAGAGGGACGTCCTTTTAAAAGAAAGATGAGGAGGAATTTCTTTAGCCAGAGAGTAATGAATCTGTGGGATTAGTTGCCACAGACAGTTTTGGAGACCAAGTCCTTATAAATATTTAAGGCAGAGGTTGATAGATTCTTGATTGGTCAAGGCATGAACGGATATGGGAGAAGGCAGGAGACTGGGGCTGAGAGGAATAATAGATCAGCCATGCTGAAATGGTGGAGCAGACTAGATGGGCCAAATGGCCTAATTCTGCTCCTATATCTTATGGTCTTATGGTTTAACTATAAAATTCTAACATTATGCATCTCACAATTAATCACCACTGACTTAAATAACCACAAAGTACTTACGGAAGAACAGAAAGGATGCCATAAGGGTATGAAAGGATGTAAAAAACAACTGATAATAGATTCTGTAATTCTAAATCAAGCCTGGCAGAAAAGCAGAAATCTTTCATGTTGTTATATGACTACCAAAAAGCATTTGATTTTGTCCCACAACTCATGATTAATAGAAATTCTCAATATATATAAATTACACCCAATGCTTGTGAAATTTCTACAACATCTGATGAAGCATTGACTTCATAATTACCCTATCTATTAATAACCAAAAAAGATGAAACACTGTTATCAAAATGAACCAAGGCATTTTCCATGGTGTCACTCTAAGCCCACTATAGTTTTGTCTAGATTTAGACACAATCTCTAATTTATTGAATCTGATGATTAGAGACAACCAAACAAATTATACCTTCACACACTTTCTATACTAGGACAATTGGAAATTATACGGTCCTTCATTGGTAATGCTAAAGCAATTAATTCAAATAGTGGAACTATTTGCTAAAAATGTACTGTAAACATGAACTTACAGATAAGTAAGTTAAGTGCAGAACATTAAACAGAAGGAAAGATGCAATAGAGCCAGTAGAAAATAAAACAAAGCTGCAGGATTCAATACAACTGATGGATGAATAGGAAATATCTGGGATCTGAAGTATCTGGGATACAATCCTGCAAAGAATATAGACCATAGTACGATAAAGGGAAAACTTCCATCAGAATTTACTTCATGGTTTAAGAAAATCTGCTAAACAGAGATCAATAGTAAAAACAATAACAAAAACAATAAACACTTTCACTAGTTAATGCTTTCTTTTGGCATAATATAGTGCAAAACTGATTTGGAAAACTTACAAAGAAAATTAAGAACTGAAAGGACACGTTTTAGAAAACACTATGTATACTCAAACACACATAGATTAACACTATCTAGGACAAAAGGAGGAAGAAGAATAACAGACTATAAAAAAATACATGTCAGATAAACTCCTCAGGATATATTTTTGTCACCAAAAACATGATTTAGCACTCTTTGTGAGCATCCTTTGCTCCCACCAGATTTACAAACTCACTCTCCAATCCACCTTGAGAAAAAGAGTACTGTGCAAAAGTCTTGGGCATCCTAACTATTCTACATATGTATATATATCTGCCTAAGATTTTTGCACATTACAGTATGACTCTATGATTGATAACAGTGGGCTCTTCTCCATCACTGAGGTAAGAGAGTCACAAAGCTGGATCTTTGGTCCATTGTATTTGTGCGGCCCCATAAAGCACCAAATTACAATGATTCAATTTTATTATCTCTCTATTCCCATTTCTCCATATCCCAAATATATTCAAACACTTACCTGTACACTAAGTGCAATTACAGTGGAAAATTAACCCATCAACCCACTTTGTCTTTGGGATGTGGGAGGAAGCAAGCACACCAGAAGAAAGCCCACATGGTCACTGGGAAAATGCACAAACTTCACATTGATAGCCTGATTCTGATATGGGTCTCCATTCTGAGCTGAGAGTGGGAATGGGGCAAAGAGAGAGAACCATGGTTGGGAAAAGGGGAATGGAGACAGGAGGGATTGAAATCAGGTTATTGGAGTTGTAAGGTTCTTAGGCAATATCTCTGTAAGTTTTGCTACAACTTCTCTTGATGCCTACCTTCACTCCACCCCTCACCCCTCTCCAGTGACTCTGAATGGTCACGTTTCTTGTTCAGCATCAGTTCTAAATGAGGGAAATTTCTTTCAGCTAAGTATAGAAAAGCCTAAGTCCGTAGTGAGAGATCTTCTCCCCTCCCCATCTCCTAGATAACCCTGATGTTAGGGTTTATAATTGTATTTACACAGAGAATCAGTTTTCAGTGCTGGCATCAAATTACTCCAACATCCCCCTGCTTCACCATCTGGTGTGGCTGCATTAGTAGTCAAAATATTGCATTCCATGTCTTACTATTGCTTGTGAGAACGATTAGGAAATATCAAAGTATCTGCATAGCAATAAGACAGTGAATCATAAGAATCATTATGACATTTTGGTAGGGTAGGTTTGTCTGGAAGGGTCCACGTAGCAGCCATGATCGAATAGCAAAATAGACTTGGTGAGCTGAATGGCCTAATTCTGCTCCTATGCCTTATGCTATGGGTGTGGACAAGCAATGGTAATGGGAGCGGGACAAGAACACGTGAAAGTGGACTCAGCAAAGTATTGAAACAAAGAGAGAGCCTCACTTTAAAGCAGGAAAAATGACATCTATGTAGATGAATTTTTGGAATCAGGATGGAGGAGTGATAATCATAAGACCATAAGATATAGGAGCAGAATTAGGCTATTTGGCCCACCAAAGTCTGGTCCACCATTTCATCATGGCTGATCCATTTTTCCTCTCAGCCCCAATTTCCTGCCTTCCAACATCCCCACCACACCATGACCGCCACCGCCCCCCGCAGACCAGTCAAGTATCCATCAACCTCTGTCTTAAATATACATAAAAACTTGGCCTCCACAGTTGCCTGTAGCACAGCTTCACCTTTCACTGGATAAAGAAATTCCTTCTCATCTCCGTTCTAAAAGGACGCTCTTCTATTCTGACACTGTGTCCTCTGGTCTTAGACACTCAGACCATAGGAAATATCCTCTCTAGATCCACTCAATCAAGGCCTCTCACCATTCAATAGGTTTTAGTTAGGTCACCCCTCATTCTTCTGAATTCCAGTGAGCCATCAAACACTCTTCATATGGCAAACAGTTAAATCCGGGAGTCATTTTTGTGAACCCCCTTCGAACACTGTCCTGTTTCAGCAAATCCCTTCTTAAGATAAGGGACCCAAAACTGCTCACAATACTCTGAGTGAGACCTCTCCAGTGCTTTATAAATTCTCAACCTTACATCATTTCTCTCATATTCTAGTCCTCTTAAAATGAATGCTAACATCTCATCTGCCTTTCTCACCACAGACTCAACCTGCAAATTAACCTTTAGTGAATGCTGCACAAAGACTCCCAAGTCCCCTTAACACCTCAGTTTTTTTTTTGTATTTTCTGTCCATTTTGAAAATAGTCAACCCTTTAATTTCTTCTACCAATGTGTATGACCATGAACTTCTGGACACTGTACTCCATCTGCCACTTCTTTGCTCATTCTCCTAATCTATCTAAGTCCTTCTGTAGCTGCATGTCACTCCATTTATTTTCATATCATATGCAAACTTTGCAACAAAGCCATCAATTCCACCATCCAATTCATTGACATAAAACATGAAAAGAATCGATCCCAACACAGGCCCCTGTGGAACACTATTAGTCACTGGCAGCCAACCAGAAAGGATCCCTTTATTCCCACTCTTTGACTCCTGCCAATCAGCCACTGCTTTATCCATGTTAGAATCTTTCCTGTAATACCATGGGCTCGCAGCTTGCCATGCAGCCTCATGTGTGGCCCACTCTTCAACAGGGAGTTTAACGGAAGAGTGCAAACAATAAAGGTACGTTTATGTAACGTCTTCCTTTGCCAGAAGTCACCCTAACCAGCCAATATCACAATTCAATCAACAATGTCTGAGAAGAAAATGACAAAAGATATATTTAGGAAAGCACTGGGGAACAGTAACTCCTCATTGTTTTGCCAATTTATATACTTAAGTGGCTGTTGTTGTTTTTGTTATTGATTTTAATGAAATGTCTGAATTTTGTTGCACACAAGAAAAGCCTGAAGATCTGCCGATGTTACATCCGTCCAATTAACTGATAGACCATCAACATTTCTTAAATCTGATCTGTCTTAATCAAGGTGTTGTAATACTCATGAAATATGTCATCATATAATTTCTACATTCTCATCTGCACTTTCATATTGTGCAATTTCACATTGGTAAGATTTGAGTCAGAGTCAAAATCAGTTAGCAATATTCTGTTTTACCCTGCTGTGTTGCTCATTTTGCCTCTTTGTCACGAACTAACAGCATAACACCAGATGTTAAACTTTGCTTGGTTTGTCAGCTTCCTCTATCGAATAAAACAATAAAATATTATTGAGAGTGTGATCAGATAATATTAGGGTAAATTTATTGCCTGTGTCTATTCTGGCAAATCAAGACTATGATTAATAAGGACACACTGTGCATTTAAATAAATGGTTCCAAAATGTTTATACTCTGATGAATAATCTCCAAATAACCTTATCTAACACCACTGGATGCACTTTTTAAAAGGTATTTTAGTAGTTTTAAAACACTTTGGGACATTCTGAGATCAGAAGAAGTGTGAATATATTTTTTATTTATAATCAGCATTTGAGGTGTTGATTGAAGAATACAAAATGTGAGATTTAAAGACAACCTGTAATTATCACACCCTCAAGGCATTGCAATGCATAGGCCAAGCAGCAACGTACTTGCATACAGCTGTTATCATTTCCGCCAACGGTAAGGTTATTCAGATCATTAATTTTTGATGCCATTGGGTCTGAGAAATAATGTTGACCATAGCCATCAAGAGAATTTGTTTTTTTTTTACAATACATTTACAATTACTTAGACCTATGCCAAGTTACAGCAACCTAGTGCAGGGCCTTTAGCATGTCGTGAATTTCATAATCCCAGCTGTGCTCTTCTGAAGTTTTAACAATGGAAGCTGCCATTCTTCCATGTTACACATTAGAACCATCAGGTATGCATCTTGTGAAAGTATTAACATTTCTGAAGAAAAGTGAAGAAAGATGGAGATAAGTGGAGAGTACTTTGTCTGGTTGCATCGTAGCCTGGTACAGAAATGCCAATGCCCAAGAATGGAAAAGCCTACAAAACAAAATAATGGATACAGCTATTCCATCACAGGAAATTCCCTCCGCACCATTGAGCACGTTTACATGGAGCACTGCCACAAGAAAGTAGCATCCAACAATAAGGAACCCCACCATCCAGGCCATACTCTCTTCTCACTGCTGACATTGGGAAGGAGTACAGGAGCCATAGGTCCCACAGCACCGGTTTCAGGAATGGCTATTACCCTTCAGCCATCAGGCTCCAGAACCAATATGGATAATTTCACTCACCTCAACATTCAACTGATTCCGTAATCTATGGACTCACTTTCAAGGACTTTATAACTAATTTTTTCAGTATTTATTTATTTAGTTAGTTAGTTAGTTAGTTGGTTAGTTAGTATTTGCACAGTTTGTCTTGTTTTGCAAATTTGTTGTTTCTCCGTCTTTGTTTCTGTGTAGTTTTTTTAAATTGTTTCTATTGTATTTCTTTGTTCTTCTGTGAATGCCTGCACGCTGCATACATACTTTGAGAATAATTGTACCTTCAATCTTGAACCTTGAAAGTGACTCTCAGGGTAGGATATGGTGCCATATATGTATTTTAATAATAAATTTACTTTGAACTTTGAACAAGCACAGAAAGCAGGCACTAAAGATTGGTTGGACGGAATTGGTAATTTTTTTCCCATTTGTGGCTTAATTGTCATTTATTTATTACATTCTTCTTCCATTCTACATCGGAGCATGAAAATTAACATAGGTAGATAGGAATTACCATGAAAGGACCTTTCTAATTCCTCTTCTACCAACCTGATAGTTGTATGTCACATGAATGATGGAGTATTGTAATAACCCATCATTTCTAGGCAGTGTAGTGGTTAGTACATTACTTTACACAAATCACCATTCGGGGTTCAATTCCCACTGCTGCCTGTTATTATGTTCTCCTTGTGACTGTGTGGGTTTCCTTCGAATGCTCTGGTTTCCTCCCACAATCCAAAGGTTTGTGAGTTGAGGGGAAGCTGTGCTGCTACAAGCAGCATGACAACGCTTGCAGGATGGCTATCACAATCCTCACTGATGTGATTTGGAAAGTCAAATAATACATTTCACTGTATGTTTTGATACTCTGTTGTACAGTACATGTGAAATTAAAGCTAATGCATTAATTGCTATACTACAGGCACACATGATGTTGTAAGATAGAAGTCCCATGATGGAGGATGTTGAAAATCATCCAAACTTCCCAAGAATTCTATACTCAGTACCTTAAGTCTCAAGTTATGCATTTACCTTATTTTAACATTTTTTTCCTTAAAGAAACCTGCTGATTTGTGTTTGAATTAATTATACTTAATTAGTGAGTTTGAAGTACTATATCAAAAATTTAGTTTTGAACTTGCCTTCTCCTAGCACCTGCTGATTCTACTGTTCTGGACGAGATAGTCCAGAAGCAGAAGGATTGGAGTAGGATATTTGGTTCCATAAGTCTTCTACCTTTCAATAACATTATGGAAGGAGTAAATAAAATTCGAGACTTTCCTCTTTTCCCCATATCCTTTAGTATCTTTGGTTCACAAACAAACGTAGCAATTAACATTGTGTGAATTAATACTGTATTTCCATACAGCTGTCAAAACTTAAACGTAGAACATTTTTCAAACATTATTCTTGGAGCTCTAATTCATTGCTTATGTTCCTCAGTCCATGAATCTTCAATCAATGGAAGGCCCTACCAAGGGCTGTGAGAATGGCTGAGTGGATCATAAGGGTCTCCCTACCATCCATCAGGGACATTTATCAGGAGGGTTGTGTACTCAAGGCCCTGAGCATTATCAAGGATCCCAGTCATCCATCCGGCATCCTCTTTGACATTCTACCACCAGTAAGAGACTTTGATGCATAAAGACAAGAATGGCCTGGGTGAGAAACAGCTTCTTCCCTCAGGGTGTTAGGCTTCTGAACTCCATGCCACATTACATTCGAAGTGTCACCAGATAATTTGTACTGTAGCTATAATATTTAATTTATGCACCTTATTTTGATTATCTATACATAATTCATTTGCAGATTTAATTCTTACTTTCCTAAGTTATTGTGTATTCTATGAGTGTAATGGGTACTAGTTTGCTTTGCATCCTGGTCCGGAAGGCAATGTCTTCTTTTACAGTATATATGTATCCAGTTTAATGACAATTAACTGGACTTGTCTTGACTTGAAATTATTATCCTCAATATATGTAACCTTATTTCCAGCACCTTTCCTGGGAAGATGATGCTCTAAGCTTTCCTTGTAACTAACTGAACCTTTTGGTATCTGGGTATTATTCTGATCAATACATGTATTCTGCATTCCTTTCAAGGACATTATATTTTTTTGAATATCTCTAAGTGTAAAATATTTGATCACAAGAAAATTTCCGCAAAGGGCCAGGGGATGCTTGATTTGACTGGATGGCACTCACCAAGATCCACCCGCTCTCCATTACTACTAGCCCTGCAATCACAACAAATCTTTGTGCTTGTGATTCTTCTAACCATCTCAAGACGTTCAGTTTTGTGAGCCACAAGCCACAATTGTCAAATAGAGCTCTAGCATTATATCCTGCAACCTTGCATCCAGCACCACTCACTGTAAAGGTTTGTTTTACGGTTTTTTAAAACATCACTGATGAACCAAAATACTTAAATACAGTTGAAATTCATTAAAATAATTAGGAAGTGTAAAGATAAATTCAAACATATCATTCAGAAGCAAATAAACTGTTATTAATTAATTAAAAATATGAAAACGATAAACAAAAGCCTCAATTAAACAAATTTTGGTGAAGAGCAGTAAACCTTTTGATATAATTAGAACCACATTAGATATGTTATCTCTTTCTGTCATAATGCAGAATCACTGGGTCTAAAGTACATCCAGTCACTCAACCCACGGATGTCCCAGCCTCAATTATGAGGCCACAGATGAGAGTGGTGTCTGAGTGAGTTGTGGATTTGGAGTTGCTAAATGCATTCAAAAAGTGCTTTGATGAGCACCTGAATGGTGATGGATAAGAGGAATAGGCCAAGAGCTGGAAGAAGGGTTTAAATCAGTGGTCCCCATCCTTTTTTATGCCATGCACCAATACCATTAAGCAAGGAGTCTGTGAACCCCGGTTTGGGAACCCCTGGATTAAAATGATGAATGCCCACACATCAATGTTGATGTGGTGGGTCAATTGCCTGTTTCCATACTGCATGGCTCTGGGAGAAGTACGCAGAACAGTTGGAAATTTCCAAGAATTTTAGTGAAGTTAAAAGATTTTAGTTTAATAATTCTACAGATGTTTGGGTTTTCATTGAAACTTTCACACTCTGATTGCACCCACTCTTTCAATGCCTTTTTCTTCATTCTAGTCCTGCCATGGAGCCTGAACAATGGCACTTTGGGAAACTGTCTGGGAAATGTGTCCATTGAAACTGTGTAAGATTTAACTGGGGCAGGTTCAGCAAATCCATTCATTACATGGATTACAGGCAATTTACATTTTTATTTAGAATTATCTTAATTATTTAGTTTAGTTTTTTTGTTTTCTATCAATTTAGAAAAAATATATATTAGGCTGCTTGATACTGAGAGCTTTTGAATCTTGTCAAATATGAGACATTTATTAATATACTAGTCCTTTGACAACTTTGAAGACCAGTTCAGCCTAATGAGATATGTATAGGGATTTATGATCCAGGAGTCTCATACTGCTTAGAATCTCACCAATCAACCAGAACTGACTTCTTTGCTGTTCAGAAATGGATTTAGCAAGCGTGTGGGCCATAACTACAGGTGGTAAATTGGTATGTCAGGAATTTTAGCCCAATGCTAGAGTTGTAAGCTTTGCAGAGTGGGATTCAAATTTGATCATAAGATAAAAAATGGCTGTAAGATATAGGCAAAGCGATTGTGCCTACAAGTATATTTTACTCTCTTCTTTTTCTGTACTGCTTGCAATCAAATAAATGTCCAAGTTCTGGATTCTAAAAAAGAAGACAGAAATGCTGAAAGAACTGAGCAAGTCAAGCAGCATCTGTGCAAAGAGAGACCAGTTTATGTTTTGAGTCAATCACCCTAATGAACTGGAAAGAAAGTGAAAGGTATACTGTATTCAAAGCTGAGCATAGGGCAGAAACAGGAGTAAAACAATAAGTATAAGGAGATCGGTCATGATAGATCAGATGATAAGAAGCTTGGATATTGATTGTTTGGAAGGTATGTTTTAAGATCCTTTGGTTACAAAAGGACACAAACATGATAAGAGAGCACTTTATCTGAATTGGATAATGCTATGCTCATTCCACCCTCCTCTCCATGACTCTGTCTACACTCCACACTGCCTTGGTGAAGCAGCCAGCATAATGAAAGATCCCACCCAGACCAGAGATTCCCCCCCCCCACAAAAATATCAGGTGGAAGGCACAAAAGCCTGAAAGCACGTACCATCCACAATCAACAGTAGGATCTATCCTGCACTTATATTGAGTGGTGCCTAATATGATAAAATAGATTCTTGACCTCACAATCTACCTTGTTATCACCTTGCACCTTATTGTCTACCTGCACTGCACTTTCCCGTTAACTGTAGCACTTTATTCTACACTCTACTTTTGTTTTGCTTGTATTATTCAATTAACTATCATAATGAGTTTATCTGTATGAACAGCATGTAAGACAGGTTTTTCACTGTCCCTCGATATTTGTGACAAAAATAAACCAATAACAAAATAACTGCAAAGTGTTTATGCAGAGGATAAAATACTAGTGAGCTCAGGTGGAGAAATCATAGCAACTTCAACAATTCAAACTAAACTAAAATTTTGTTACAGAAATTAACCAGAAAAGATAACAAGAGCTCAGGCAAACTACACAGATCCTGATGGACTGAAGTCACTCATGATGCACAGAAGAACTCTGTCTGAGTTTCACAATGATCCAGCAAAGTGGGGTTGACGTGCCTCCCCGAAATACACACTGGAGCTAATAGGAATTCAGAACTAGTCAGACAACACGGGTGTCCAGATGAAGCAATAATCCCCAAAGCCAACAACTACGATACAAGACAATGAAATTATAGTGCTAATTAAATTATCCCAAATTGAATAAAACTGATAAATACAAGAAGAGCTTAAAATCCCCATGATCACAAAGGAGACACCTGCAACACAAAGTGAAAACCTAGAGCTAGGCCAAAGACAAGTAATTAAACATTAAAGGTAAACATTCCAAGGAACACTGGATACCTATGAGGTGACACTGAAAAATACAGTCCACATACAAACAGAAAAAAAATCCTTTTTTTTTAAGAATGACCCTGGTTGTGACATTATTCTTTCTGTTTACATTAGGTCTTGCTATAGCAGTGGTGGAGATTACATTGGGAGTGAGATTGAAGGTAAAGTGGCATGCATCAAGAAGCTCAGACTTACTCCTAAGGTCTCTACAAAGCAATCAGCCAATCGGTGTTTGGTTTCTGCAATGCAAAGGAGGCTGCATTGTGAACACCAGCTGCAGTAGACTAGAATGGAAAATGGAAAAAGTGCAAGTGCTTCATCTTCATCTGGAAAGAATGCTTGGTTCCCTGAATGGTGGAAAAACTGTAGAAATATACAAAATTATAAAAGGGATCGATAAGATAGGGGCAGAAAAGTTGTTTCCACTGGTAGATGAGACTAGAACTAGGGGACATAGCCTCAAGTTTCAGGGAACTATATTTAGGACGGAGATGAGGAGAAAATGCTTTTCCCACAGAGTGGTGAATCTGTGGAATTCTCTGCCCAATGAAGCAGTGGAGGCTACCTCAGTGAATATATTTAAGACAAGGTTGGATAGATTTTTGCATAGTAGGGGAATTAAGGGTAACGGGGAAAAAGGCAGGTAGGTGGAGATGAGTTCATTGCCAGATCAGCCATGATCTTATTGAATTGTAGAGCAGGCTTGATGGGGCAGGTGGCCTACTCCTGCTCCTATTTCTTATGTTCTTATGAAAGGGACGAAGGGATTCAGTGGGTGTTGGATCTTTTAAGGTTCCATGGGAAGTTACGCCATGAGATAGGAATTGGTTGTTCGTCCATCATCATCGTCGATGAAGACCTCAACACCATTATGATCATGATGGTGTTGAGGCTAGCACGTGATTTGGATTTGAGTGAGGGAGAGTTGTGCAGCGTCAGCCTCACTCTCTTTTCCCAATTCCCATCTGGATCCAGTGGCAAGACAAGTGTCGAGACAACTGGAGATGGGACGAGGCGCAGTGGATGACCAGGACGTCTTCTATGTCTTGTCCTGCTCTACACGTTCCACGACGCTTGCAGAGACCGCCTTCTTGACCGTTGGACCTTCCATTGGTCTCATCCACTCAATCCGCCGGAGTCCATCTTCACATGCTGGGATAGACAACTCCCTATCTCACCGAGGGTTTGAGACCCGTCAGCTACCTTCACCTGGTTTAGCCGGCTTGTGAAAGCCGTTACCCGGGGTGTGGCTGCTGTCGCATGCAAACAGCTACGGGGAGCCACGGGTGAGAGCTGAGTGCCGGGTGGGGACCAAAGGTGGACTAACTGCCTTGAAAAGGACGTGACATGTTCCCCCACCAGAGGTGCTACCACTCCCTGACACCCCATACACCCCAAGGAATTGGTAGGTGAGGATCAAAGAGCAGACTAGGGGCTACAAAGTGAACAGTTTCTGCTAAATGCAAAAAGAGGAAGAGAGGGAAAGGCATGACTGATGGTAAAATTTAAGCTAAAATAGAAATTTAATTCATTACAGCACTAAACCTTCTCTGCAGGAGAGAGAGATTGGGAAGTTCGGAAGCAGAAAACTGAGATATTACTGCACCCTTCCTGATGGAAAGATATACGTACTTTCACGTTGATTATATCTGTAACGCTCAGCTATATTGGCTCATATTTATCTAGGGGAAACCCCATCCGCCGTCCACCTTGTCTCCCGATTATGTCGGTTGCTGTACAACTGCCACCTGATTCAGCTTCAAATATCAATCATCAGCCAGCACACAATGTACGTTTTACCAATTACACTTTATAGATATTACTAGATCTATGAGATTAACAAAAGTTCAGTACAAAAAAGGAATGGAAAAGACGCCAGACTTATCAAAGTTCAATTTCTTCGTGCACACGTTGGAGCTCGGGGACCTCTTCGGGACCACTCTGACCCCTTCAACTCGCAGCTCGGGATCACCAGGAGTGATCAACATGAGCTTTGCCCACACGTCCGTCGTCCTCATGGTCTCTCCTCCGACTTCCCACCAAAAGTCCCTGATTCCCAGCCATATGAGACAGCACATCACTACGTCCGTCGTCCTCATGGTCTCTCCTCCGACTTCCCGCCAAAAGTCCCTGATTCCCAGCCATATGAGACAGCATATCACCCCAAGAAAGAATAGCATGGACACCTATTAGCTCATAGTACATCTGCTATCTGTAATAACCCAAGCAAAGTGCTAGCTAGAGACTTTCTCAGCATTTAACATAACATAGAAGCCATTTTAATTTTAACATAACAAAGAAGAAACCCCTTATATATCTTATACTTATACACATATACACTGTAGGCACATCCATTATTTGAGTAAACTTATTACTTATTAGGCCTCTGTAAGGGAAAGGTTGAAAATAATCATAGGAAGTTATAGGCTGGAAAAGTAAGACTTTTAATATGAATCAGCTAATATTTTTAGCAGTATATATTTTACTTATTTTCAAAGGCTTACCAAATTCCATATAGAGAGCATCCACTGCCTTGCCTTCAACTTTCCTGGTAACTTCCTCAAAAAACTCTATTAGTTCGGTTGGACAGAACAACCATGCACAAAACCATGTTGACTTTCCCTAATCAGTCCTTGTCTATTCAAATGTTTGTATATCCAGTCCCTTAGAGCACCTTCCAATAACTTACCCACTACTGATTTCAGGCTTTCCAGCCTATAATTTCCTGGCTTATTTTTATAGCCTTTCTTAAACAACTGAACAATATTAGCTATCCTCCAATCCTCCAGTACTTCACCTGTTTCTAAGGGTGTTTAAGTATCTCTGCTAGGGCCCCTGTAATCTCTGTGCTCGCCTACCACAGGGTACAAATGGACACCTTATCAGACTTTGGGGATTTATCCTCCCTAATTTGCCCCAAAAAAGTAAGCATTTCCTCTTCTGTAATCTGGGTTCAGTCTATGACTTCACTGTTATTTTGCCTCAATGTTATAGACCCATTATCTGTCTCCCAAATAATTAACAATGCAAAAAAATCATTTAAGATCTTCCCCAGCTCTTTTGGCTCCATGCACACATGACCATGCTGATCTTCAGAGGACCAATCTTATTCCTTTGCTATACCTTTGTTCTTAATATATCAATGGAAGCCTTTGGGATTTTCTTTCACGTGGTCTGCCAGATCAACCTCATATCTTCTTTTGGCCCTCTTGATTTCTCTCTTAACTCTCTTGCATTTTCATACTTCTCAAGTGCCTCTTTTGATCCCAACTGCCTGTACTTGATATGCAACTCCTTCTTCTTAATGAAGATCTTAATATTCCTCAAAAACCCAAGTTCCCTATACTTCTTATCCTTGCCTTTGCTTCAAACAGGGACATACAAATTTTGTACTCTCAGTATTTTACTTTAGCAGGTCTCTCACTTTGCCAGAAAACAACCTATCCCAATCCACATATGCCAGATTTCTTCTGACGCCATCAGAATTGGCCTTTCACCAATTTAGAATCTCAACCTGGTGACCAGCCCTATCCTTCTCCATGATTATCTTGAAACTAACGAAATTATTATCACTAGATCCAAGTTATTTCCCTACAGACACTTCTGTCACCTACCTTCAACCCATATAACCTCAGCAGGAAAGTCCTCCTGCATGTCCTTACTCAGTGCTGTTGTGACATTTTCCCTGATCAGTGATGCCACCACTCCCCATTTAATACATCCCATTGTTTCTGAAATAATGGAATACTGGAACTTTGAACTTCCAGTCCTGCCCCTCCCAGAAATAAATCTCATTATTGGTTACAACTTTGTAATTCCATATCTCTACCTATGCTCTAAGTTCATCATTTTTCCCTACAACAGTCTTGTATTGAAATACAGTACTGTGCAAAAGTACATACAGTATATATAGCTAGGGTGGCTACAATAGTCAGAGTATATATTTGTCAATGTGGAGCAGAGAGCGAATGTGTAAATCTGACAGGAGCAAAGGTGTAGGAATGGCGAAGGTGAAATGTCGTGGGAGGGGTGTAGAATAGGTGGTAGAGAAGGAGTGCCAGGGGGCAAGTGGGGGGAATTTGTAACGTGGATGCAGACATACCCAGCTCTGAGATACCAGGTGAGGTTATTTGATTCTAAATATTTGGTTTATTGATCATTACAGAATGTCTGTCTGGTGCTTCCTGCTCCCTCTCCTCTCCCTTCCCCTTTTCCAAATGATGGTTCCCCTTTTCCTGCCTCCTTCCCACTCTCAGTCCTCAATAAAGACCTATATCAGAATCAGGTTTATCATCACTCATATGAGTCATGAAACTTGTGGGGTTTTTTACATCATCAGTAGAGTGCAACAAATGAAATTACTACAGTAATGTGCGAAAGTGTCAGAGTCCCATATCTAACTTTCACCTTTGGTGCATCTGTGTGGAGCTTGTATGTTCTCCTTATGAACACCTGGCTTTTCTCTGGATGGTCTGGTTTCCTTCCATATTCCATACTGATACATTAATTGACCATTGTAAATTGTCCTCATGTGTAGGTGATTGTTAGAATCAAAAGAAAGTTCGATGTTAATATGGCCAAATAAAATGGCTGGTTTTGATGGCTGGTACAGACGTGGTGGACTGAAGGACCTGTTTCTGGGTTCATTCCTCTATGATTCTCTCAAAAAGGATCGACAAATTCAAGAATGCAAACAACACTCCAAATAACTTACTTTAAAAATTACAGCTATCCACACAGCACAAACCTTTGATGACTCAGTAAATAAATACATCTCCCTGTGAAGTGCAAGTCTGTCAAGAAAAAAGTTCTATGAACCCAACTTTGGTTAATCCCCTTTAATTACCTTTCCAACTCTTGGACCACCAGTTCATCCTACAGCCTTGCACCCCACCAGCCTTCTCAACATTAGCAACACCTGACCTATTCTAACCACTTTATAACATTAGACACTCTACTCTAAACTAATGATCCACCCATGTTTGCCAAAACCCCACCAGCAGGAAATTGTACTCTCAGCTAAAGAAGCCTAAGCTTCGCCTGTTGACAAATGTATTTCTCCAAACAATGCACACCTTCCCTCAGCAGATGATTGTTTTCTTGACCCACCCACTGAGGAGTTGCCTGTCAACTAGACCTCTCAATCCATTGACCCACTTCCTTTGCACATATCATTGGTGTAAGGTATACAAAACAAGGGCATTTCCTTCTGCAAGATCAATTCTATAGCCTTGGTCCTTGTGCACACTAAATTAGCAAGCAATGATCCGATGAACTAAATGTTCATTGGCCCATTATACAATGATAGTTTATTGCACTTTGGAGGTACCAGACACATCTTAGCGTAGCACATTATTAACTTGCCGTAAGAATTGAAAACATTCAACAATAAACCTATAGGTATATAATAAAATTCTGAATGTTTCCCCTTTGTCACACCTGTTTTCTGCAGTAATGATTTTATAATAAAAGTTGGGGATAAGATGCGATTGTCAAATTTACCACCATCAGTCTGGATGGGTGACCTGTTATTCAAGCATCTTACCACTGATGGCGCTGTGGACAAGCTCACCCACCATTTTGACCCTAACAAAACCCAGCAAAAAATATATAGACCATTTTTGATGACTATCCAGTTGTAAGATTACAAAAACACAGCAATGAAATTAAAATTCACCAATAAATAACATCTTATTATGTTTAAACAGTTCAAGACATTATAGAGAATTCAATTATGTATTAAGTCTTAAGGTATACACTAGCAGCATACAACACTTATACTGCTGATATAAAAATTAGATTTTGCGCAGCTCTGCACTGGGAAATGAACAAAATCCAGCTCAGGATAGATTAGAAAAAAAGGATGGAAATAATTTTTGATAAAGCTATGCTTTTCTCAGCACCATATTACAAGTGCAAAAAAGACACATGAAAGGACTCTACAATTTTTTTTGGCACAGTTTGACACTAGAGTTCTGAGAGACCTGATATTCATCCCCATGGACAGCAAGCTGATTCTGCTGATTGGTCCCTGCAGTATGTATGGCCACTTCCTGATGCCACCAGAGGCCAGATATCACACAAGCCTCTTGTCAATCAGTTCAGGATTGCTGCATGTTGCTGTTGCTCAGTGTTCACATCTGGGAACAAACTCAAAAGGATTTCCAGACCACAATATTTCTCCTGTCAGCTGAAAGCTGCACACTTCATCCATGAACATGGAGCCCTGCTGTAATGCCTCCCCATCCACTCTTTTTTACAGTAAATGGATTATTTCACCTACCATATCTGGTATTTTGATGGTCAGTGTGACCTTTTGAAGTATTCTACCAGATTAAAAATAGAAAACTGAAAATTGCAGCCTTTGGGGCATAACATATATAACTAGCAATTTTACATTAAGGAATATGTAAAAATCAGTGCACTGGGTCGGAAAATAACACTAACTTCACAAAAAATATCTCTACAATGGAAAAAACAATATGCTGTATTTCTTTCCTGGAATTACTTTGGAAGTTAAATGAGGAAACATGTTTCCGAATGTTTGGAATGATTTGAGCTCCAGTAATCGAAAATAGATTGACAATAACTGTATCCGATACAGAGCCACTTGCAGAATTCTTACACTGATCAAGGATATCATTGCTGTATGTAATGCCTCTTCACAACCTAGCTGCATATGAATTCCCAAATATAAACATACATTTTGTATCCATTTTCCAACTGGGCAAAGAATTTTCCTTTTGTATGTGTTTCACATTTTTTGCTTGATACAATTCAAGTTCAGCTCATTTCTGCTGTCTACATAAACCTCGTACAGCACTTCATTTTCAATCACTCCAAGCACGTACTTCACTGTGAGAAACAAAGCATTATCATCACTACTGATGGGTTTTGGGACCCAGATCAATGCAGACAAGTGGAAAGTAGAAAATACATTGGTTGTGGATAAAATGATATCATGAAAGCCAGGTACTGATAAGAGCACAAGCCCTTTGCTGCTCCACTGCCCTTGTCTCTTTCTTCAGTGGGTGGTGTTTTAATTGCCGGCCTTTAAACAGCTGCAGGCATCATGTCAAAGGATGCTCTTCTACGAGTCCTTCGTTCTTGATCATGGCTTGCACAGATACAGCCTTTGTTCAAAACCACACCAACAAGAGCTGAGTGCAGACATCAGATAATAAGCCTGGATAAAGGAAACAGATCGAGGTGCATGTTCACACATGAGCAATGATTAGTCAGTCCATTCTCAGATTACATGGTGTCGACTTTTGTCTGTTATGCAAGAATAACAGAAGATGCCGAGGACAGCTCAGATCAATTCTTAGCATTAATACTCGATCCATGGCTGCAGTAATGATGTTAGAGAAATGACGGAATCCTTGCCCACCTGGACCTGTTAATTGAGAAGCAAAATACTGGAGGCAAAGATCAAGTCTGGGCAGATGGTGGGACAATGCAAGATGGCAGGTCTAGGTCAGTGTCAATCCCAAACTGCAGCATAATGACTCATTTCTGCCATTGGATGTCAGCTGCTCTCTCTGGCCCCACCTCAGCTGCACTTTCCGAACCTGCTCTTAGCAGCTGTACTGTAATGTCATGTGTATATGCATAGTTAAATGTTGTTATTAATTATCATGTTATCTTTAATATTACAACTAACTGATAAAAGGCCAGTTCTGTTTTCATTCCCTGAACAAACAATATGGTTTCCTTACTGCATATGAGAATTTTCATTTAGAAAGTTGTTATGCATAAGTGCATTCTCAATACACTGGAACAGTTTCCTGACAAATAATCAGTGCTTATAAGAAATTAAAAATGATAATAATATTTTTTCAGGTATTAATGGATATCAGTGTAGCACACAGAATCAGGATATCATTCTAGATTTCAAAGCACAAGTTTGAATAGTTTTCTGATATTTATAACTTCTGTTCATGTTTAAAACTGAGGTCACAATTTCAAAGAATAGGGAACTAACAAAATATTGCAACAGTGCATAAAATTACTTCCATTGTGAATAATGTATCAATAGAATAAAACGTGATACCTATTGAAAGGAAACAAGAATATGTTAATTGATTTCATCTGTAATAAATTAGTAGCAGAGAAGAATTCATTTCATGTGTAGAGATTGATTATTTTGTATATTACATTCTATAAAGGTATAAAAGACAATTATTATTTACTTCAAATATTGTTTGTGAGATGCTCACAACTTGCAAAACCGATTTTGATGCCAAATTAAATCAGACACTGAGGCACAGTGCAGGGAAAACTGGAAACACTGAAACCTGACTGACTTCTTCACAACCCAGTTCGTTCAATTACCCATGTGTCTCCCTCATATCACAGCATATTCACAGGAAATTATGGTACCACTCCAGGTCTGAGGCTGAAGTCACAAGAAAGAAGCAGGTGTCTGTTTAATAATTTGGTCAAAGATCAGAAGTTAAAGGTTACAATGGTGAAGGGAGAATGGAAGGGTCAGACTACTTGCACGAGAGGGCTGAGACTTGATCTTCTGGAGTCTGTAATGGTTGAACCTCAAGGTCATCCATTAGTGATCCTGTTTAACGTGCAGCACTGTCGATATAAATTCACTATGCCTAGTTTTTCAAAAAATAATGTACAGCGGCATGATTTAAGATTCAAGAAGTGTAAGTACATCTTTAAAGGAGGTAGCAGAAACTGTGCATGTGAAATATAATGGCAGTGATATGTGGACAGAAGGTACATAATTTTTTTCTGAATAGTTAATATATGCAAAATATAGACTATTAATTGAGAAACTATAACTCTTACTACTCTTTTTAAAATATTAACTGAGTAATTATTGTTTATGTATTTAAGGAATGGATAATATATTTGTTGTGCATACTTGGGCTTTTTCTACAGAGTCATTAACCTGTTCATTCTAAATTAGTAATTACACTGTTAAAATGATTGGTAATGAGGTTTGCAGAAAATTGCATGTATACAATAATTTCACATTGTGATTTGTTGGCTCTTTTGGAACTTAAACAGATTTAATTAACTTACAAAACAATTTCTGTATTTGTGACATATATCATGTCTATAAGATAAAAGTATTATGAATTTTATTTCATCTGAGAATTAACTTTTACTTAAACAATAATAGAGAAGCAAATACATGCGTTTATATAATCCTTACGATGATTACAAAACATCCCAAAATACCTTACCACTAATAAGGTATTTTTGTACATGTGATGTTCGAATGTAGAGTGTGGAAGCCATTTTGTGCAGAAGATATGAAAATAATAACTAATTACTGATGTAGATGAAATGAAGGTCTTGTCTGTACCTGCATGGAGGTGATTTGTGATTGCAGGTGCATCAGAGTAAATGCTAGATATTA
This sequence comes from Mobula hypostoma, assembly GCF_963921235.1. Lineage (NCBI taxonomy): Eukaryota > Metazoa > Chordata > Chondrichthyes > Myliobatiformes > Myliobatidae > Mobula > Mobula hypostoma. Next base: position 70,327,976 of record NC_086109.1, read on the forward strand.
GATATGCTCTATATTCTTACTGAACCCTAATTCACACAGGAATCCTTTTATCTCATACTAGATAAGTTCTGTAGGAGCAAGCACTGGTCTCTACCTCATCAGGCTTCTATGGTGTTGGAAAATACATAAAGTCTAAAACATAGTGAGCTATGAGGAAGTTAAAACAAGAGTTGAATTTATGGGGATAAAATAATGTCATGGTCATTGCCGTAATTGAACGTTAACATTGCGGGGTAGTAATAACAATACCTGTTTATTTCCATAAAAGAACTACTTTTACCAATGGCTCAGCAGTAGTCAAGTCTGGATGCTATAAGTGAAGGTATCAGTGACAGATGAACTGAAGCTACATCTGCATTGGTAATGTTACACAGGCTGAAATCAACAAACTCAATGATGATACAGATGCATGCTTCAAACCACATTACTGTGTCATACCAAAGGCTGAATTAATGTGGTTCAGTCCTAGACAATGAGCAGGGAAAAAAAAAGATTGAATCAGTAGCTGAGATATAAAGCTTGTTATCAGGACCAACTGTGACTGCATTGGTCAACCCAACATTTCGGTGGAGGAACTTTTCCACCATACAGTTTGTCAGTTTAGAGAAAAAGGAGAGGTCAAGGACATTGCTGGTGAGATAGAGACCAGTGCCTAGTTCTATGGAAAGTAGGCAATCTGATCTATCTGATTCCTGTGTGAATTAAGATTCATCAGGATGCAGAATGCTAGTGGTACTTGTTACCTGCTCCCATGCATCTCTAAACCCAGTACCTTCATACAGATACGGGCCATTCTCTCACTTCATAATGTGCAAATATCAGTTTCTCTATCAACAGCCACAATTCTTTCTTCCTCATACAGGCAATAGGTAGAGCATTATTTTGGGCAAAAACACAACTCAAAATATATGCCTCCTGGCTTTGGCTCCAATATTTTATTTCCATTCTGAACAAGAATTAAGGAGGGAACCACGAGGCCTCAGACATCTACAAGGTATGGAACACATCTTTAATTCTTGAAGCAATAAGTTAACTGGTCAGAAGTTTAGCTGAGTTTTGAGTTTAGTGAATGCCAAACACATTCCATATCACCTAGCCTTAAAAGAAATCTTGAAAGTGGACCAACTCTAAGAAAATCATTTGCAGACTAAGCAATGAAAGCAATTACCATCAGATCAGCCAACAATTTCTTGAGAAATACCAACACCTCTACATGGGAATGCTGGAATTTTTCGACCTAATTTCCGGAAGTTCAGGATTTCCGCAGAAGCTTTGCTGATGTAAGAGGCTCAGACCTCTTATTGGACTTGTGTTGAGGTGGCAGCTGAATTCATCAATCACTAGTTCAACAAGTCAATTATTTTACATTTGGGAGATTCTTCCAAGCCACTCACATCAGTTTTTAGTAACTTATATAAATATTTTAATTGGTTGATTTTTTTCTTTATGCTTTACTCTCTTTAAAGTATTTTTCTTTTTAAAATAGTAATTTTAAATTGTTTCCTTTTTTTCAATAGTTTTGAATATTCATGAAAAAAAATCAGCAATGTTAGAAAACGTACAAAATGTTGGAGGAATCCAATTCATTAGATGTTATCTATGAGGGGAATAAATAGTCTACATGCCGATGAACATTCTCAGCCTGAAATGTTGAATGTTTATTCCACCCTTTGATGCTGCCTGAGCTGCTGAGTTCCTCCAGTATTTTGTATGCTGCTCTGGATTTCCAGCATTTACAGAATCTTTTGTGCGTATAATACAGAAAGCATCATGTATTTGACAGCTGGCTAATCATGACTATCCAGCTGCCAAAGATTTTTCGGCCTTTTTCATGGACAAGATTTATTCTATTTGTGTCGGGAGGATCTTATTGGTTATACTAGGGGTCCCTGCTGAATTAGGAACTAGGTTTTTGAGGTAATCACCAGAATATTCATTGAAAAGTGACTGCAGATTTAGCAGGTAGCTAAGCCATTGGCAAAAGAAGCTCATTGTTTAGAAAAGTCTAAACAACAGGCACAGATAGCACCACCCTGCAACATTAATGTTCAATTCTGGTCAAAGCATATCCTGTTTTCACATTCATCCACGGTCAAAATTATTTATTACCTTCTGGCTTTCTTCTGATTTTGCCGATACTCCTAACTTTCCAGTTCTCAGAAGATGGTATATGTCGACCAATGTTTCTTTAATGGATGCTGAAGCATCTCATAAAGTCAGTTCCTTGACCTACCTGATATGAAGTCATTTTTCTCTGTGAACCTTGGTTGGAATATTTTCCTGCATCCACAATCTGTTTTCATCTCTTTCTGAGTTTTCAATAAAATGGCAATAATTATTTAATACATTAGGTTAGGGCAGCAATTATAATATTTAACTTGTATTCCAATTCTAAATCCAAGCATCCAACCAGCAAGGCATGTGTTAGTTGCAGATTTGAGACACCTGAGTGAGAGGACTGTATTACTCTGGAGACTGATATTAATGTGCATGTTGACTTTAACCCAACTTGCCTGCAATTTGACATAGCAGAACTATTGTTGGGGAATTCTTTGAAAAATGTGAAAGACACTATATAATGCAGGTATTTCTTTGCTTTTCAAAGACGCTGCACAGGCAGGGGAGCAATGCATTTCCACAGTTTTCAGCTTTTATTCCAGATCGTTACTAAATGGTATTTCTCTCTCATGTGAAGGCTCTTCATGTTATCTCTCTTCTCCTCTCAAACTGACAGCACAGGTTTCTGCGAGGCTCACACACTCTAATACAGCTGCCCCTCTGTTCAAAAGTGGCACAGCAACGTAATGAGTCAATCGAACAGTTCTGCCTTTCTGAGAGGAGGGTTAGGGAGGGAGGTGTGGTGAACAGAGTAGCGAACTAAAGACATTACCACAAAACACTGACAGCCAATCCAGCTATACTCTGAAGCTGCCTGGGTCTGCAAATGGTAATGCGGTAACCTATAAGGAAATTAAGACGACAGTGTGTTGACAGAAACTGAACGATCCTCCTTTTCATCCCCCAAGACAGTACAAATGACATCATTTCATCTTGAAGTGACATTGTAATGAATTTTACAACACCTGAACTTTTCTGACTAAGTGAACCTTTGTCACCGGTGAGCTATTCGGTGTCAGTTCTAATGGAATTCAGCATCACCTTGACTTGAAGCTATATTCACCTTCCTGTACTTAATATATTGACCAAGGTTCATCGTGCTTCCCTTTGGTGACATAAAGCTGCAGGTGTTGTACAGCTGCAGACTTAAAAAAAAACTCCAGCAATATGTCAGTCTAGTTGCAATGTCCATCCCACTATTGCAAAGCAGCAGCTGTGGTTTCTAAGGAAGGAAATCTCGTAAAAGTTGAAGTGCTGCAGTTTATTTGTTCAATGCAAGACCTTGTCATAAAAAATGCCAACTTATTAAAATGAACATGCAATGTACTCCACTTTCACTTTCCTTCCCATTACATGCAATACAATCATAAACGAATCTCACTGATTATAGTAATGCAGTTTACATACACCATAAAAACATAATCACTGTCTGCTCCTCAAGTTTAAAAAGTAATTAACCAAAGGAGTAAACCTTTAATCTTCACATCAGTATTTTAAACAAAAAGCTAACTGGAATGCATTTCTGAAATTAAGTGTAGGACATTTAAGAAAATAATTCATTTGGCAGCTCCATCTCTGGTGTTACGAATCAGCTGATTCATTCCGCGCCTTCACTGGTCGTAGATTCCTCCACACATAGTCCTACTTTTCCATATATTTCCACCTCCTGCTGCTTTGCACCCCAATGGGTATTCTCTTGTGTTTCACCGGTGTCCCTTTTGTGTTCACAGTTCTTGCACAGAGAACTCTTTTTTATCGTGCAGCTTTTCTTTCAGCCCGACATTTAAACATAAACAATTGTTATTCACTCCTCAAAGGAGACCCCCTCACTCCCATTGCTGACCAATTAAATGCCATCTGGGCTTGGAGGACAAGCACAGAGAGGCTGCCTCACAACATAAATCAAGGGCCTCCCAGGAATCTTTGGTTTAACAATGTGTTCGCACTGGTCAGATTTTATTTTTAATCAAAATAAAGTTCTCATTAGTGCTGAAATGAAGGCATGAAAGCTACTCTCTACAATGCAAAGACTGAAAGTTTAAATAAATGCTTATTTATTTCAACAAATTGTCTCTATAATTAGTGTAATGGTGAACATAAAGTATTTATAATTAGATTTTTCACTGACTAGTTTCTACTATGCTAATCAATTAAATGACTCAAAGCTACCAGTGTACTGTACTTCCAAGGAAAGGAATTGTGTTCACTCTCTTCATGTGGAGGAGACACATTTTCAAGCAGACAATTAAATATAAGCAATTGTTCTATTTTTTTCGTGAAGAAAATGCTTATTTTGTATCTTTTTTCACCTTTAGAGGAAACTGTGTATTTTTGTTTTGCTAGACTGAAGGAAATCCTACTAGTCACTCAGCTCTGAAAAAGTACTTAGACCTTAAGACCATAAGAATACTTCTTAAAGAGTTTATGATTTTAGTACAAAACATAGAACCCTGTGCAAAATATTTTAGAACTATGATATGTAATAGCACGGCTTGCATACAGTATATCAAGATTTGATAACCTAATTAATTTACACTGACAATAGTCCAGCTAATTAACAACATAAGGAATGAAAAAAACTGCATATGAAGTTAAATAAAGAGAATGGAACAAAAATCGTATGAAGCGTAAAATATCTGTGGAACAATCCGATTTGTTTCATTACTGTATGTGATATATAAATTCATTTTTACAAATATTCAATAGTTAAAGTTTTATATTTACTGAGCACTTATGAGTTTGCTTCCAACCCAAGGTGCACAGCGTATTGCATAAACGCCAAACATTTAATGGTCCAGGTTTTGCTCGGATTTACAAACAGTTTCGCACAGGGTTGCTGGTGTTCCTTGCATTAAGTGTTGGCACGTTCCAGGTTACCCACAGGAATGCAGATCTTCCAGACTTACGAGGTCCATCAATGATTTCCTGCCTCCATTTATCCTGAGCTTACTGAGATTCCCAGCACATATGTTGGCCAATCTGCTTTAACATCCTGAGCAAGTTTATACATGGCAAGGGATCTATGAGTCTATTCATTTTTCATTGACTGGCAGAAAAGAAGGTAAAGGATAAGAAAAGTTACATATTTAATTACCTGGTTTATTGTGTTTAATTATCTAAAAGAGTTTTTGTGTGCTGTCAGTCAATTTATAATTTATTTAAAGATTTGTTCAAATAATTCCAGAAGCATTTAAACGTCAGAAAGATTCAGAAACATTGAAAAAAACAGCATTTTAATAGCTTCATCTTCACCAAACATGTCTTTGATCTCTGCCCCTCTCTCTGCTTTCTGCATTCAATGCTCCTTCCATGAATCCCTTGTACATTCGTCTCTCCCCACTAATGTCCCTCCTGAACAAGACCCTGCAAGCGACAGAAATGCTGCACTTGCTCTTTCACCTCCTCCCTCACCTCCATTCAGGGTCCCAAACAGTCCTTCCAGGTGTGTCAACACTTCAACTGTGAATCTGTTGTGGTTATCTACCGCTTCTGGTGCTCCTGACGTGGCTTCGTCTATATTGGTGAGACCTGATGCAAATTAGGGGATGGCTAAGACAAGCACTTCTGCTGAATCCACGAAAATCAGAATTTCCCGATGGCCAACCATTTTAATTCCCATCCCCATTCCTGCTCTGGCATATTGATCCACGGCCTCCGCTCCTGCCACGATAAGGCCACGCTCAGACTGGAGGTGCAACACCTTATTTCCAACCTAACGGCATGAACATTGATTTCTCCTTCCAATATTTTTTTCCCTCCTGCTTCCCTCTACTTCTATTCCCCACTCTAATCCCTTACCTCTTCTTCCTCCTCACCTGCCTATCATCTCTCCCTGGTGCCTCTCTTCTTTTCCTTTCTGTCATGGTCTATTCTCCTCTCCTATCAGATTCCTTCTTCTCCAGCACTTTGCTTTTTCCAATTACCACCTCTCAGCTTCTTAATTCATCCCCCTCCCCACCCACCTGGCTTCACCTATCACCTTTTAGTTTGTCCTTCCCATCCCTCCAACTTCTTATTCTGGCTTCTTCCCCTTTCCTTTCCAGTCTCGGACTGTCAGCTATTTGTTCTTTTCCATAGATACTACCTGACTGGCTGAGTTCCTCCAGCATTTGTGTGTGTTTCTCTGGATTTCCATCATCCGCAGAATCTCTTGTGTTAATAGATGGTTAACAGTTTTAGTAGATGGTTAAGCTGACAAGTTGGGTTTCACTGTCTGCCAGATATCTCCAGACATGGTTTGTGGGCAGGGTTTACTTTGGCCCACCTACTTGCTCAGTACCATCAGCCAAGGCTTTACCTTTAGTCAGGCCTTGGCCATTTAGTTATGGGCATTTATCAAGTCAGCAAGGCCCAGCCTAAAGGACCTAAAGCAAGTTAGCTTAGGGAAAGGGGGAAGCTAAGGAGTATCTGGCCAATTATATTTCAATTATCTGTAAGGTCTAATGTTGTGTTATACCTTGAACAGGATTTGTTTAAGATTCCAAATTTCATTTCTCATGTTTCATTTCACTTTCTTGGATAAATGTCAAGTTCACGGTGTGCACCAAAGCCTGAGATTCTGTATACACACATGCGTCCAATAAAATGCAGTCTGTTTATTATAATTTTTAAGACTAAATCTTGACACAAAATACTGGAGGAAGTTAGCAAGTCAGGCAGTATCTTTGGAGTGGAATTTTGGACCAAGACCCTTCATCAGGACTGATGATAGTTTTTAAAAACATTTGAATTACTAATTCTATAATATGCTTGCTCACATCTTTAATTAAAGATTAGAGCACTAAATATTCAGATTGTGGTTTTAGTGAAGCTATTTTAGAATGTAGTCACTGTTTTGCTGATTAACTTTGTAGAAACAAAACACCGATAAAAGTTAGAGTACAAATGCACAGGATGTTGGCAACATAGGCCCTAAAGCTCAACCTACAGTGTTGATCTCCTTATTTAAGGACAGATATAACTCATTGGAAGGCAGTTCAGAGAAGGTTAATGAGGATAATTCCTGAAATGAAGTTCTGTCAGTGAGGAAAAACTGAGCAATCTGGTGCTATATTCATTGGAGTTTAGAAGAGTGCAAAGTGATCATATTGGGACATGTAAGGCTCTGAGGGTAGATGCTGAGAAAATGTTTGCATTCATTAGTTTAGAACCATGTGGGAAAGGTTAAGAATAAGAGTCAATCGCAAGATACTGCAGATGGTATTTTCTGGAGCAAAACACAAAACATATCTGGCAGCTGAGGTATGGTCGATATTTTGAGTCAAGACCATGCATGATATTATCAAAATCCGACACAGGTTGTTGACCTCAAACAACTAAGATGGTTTCAAGCCTGGGAATGAAAGAAGAAGGGTTGGGCATGGAGCTAGTAACCCTATCCTGTAAAAACCCAGCGCTAAGGAAACAGCAACAGAAGCTCAAAGGCACTTGATTAGTGGGAGAGGAAGGATATTTGGTGGGCTACACTTTGAAAGACTGAAAGACTGGCCCAGGACAGAGGACTCTGGTGAGCTTCTATACCCTAGAAGGGACAATAGGCATAAGAAGAAGAACCTACCACAAAACCTAATGGCCATTAAAGTTTATATTTGATTAATAAAATTACTCCTTATTTTAAACTTTAAATTCCTGCTGCGAACCACTATCAAAAGAAAAGGACCACTGTTTTATATTCAGGAACAAAATCGTAGTTTTCAGTGGGAGCTTCCCAAACTGATCCCCTGGAAGTTACAAAAGTTTTTCAAGAGCGTTAAACTTACCCGGTTCATCTGACTGATCGGTAGTGTAGTGAGAGGAGTGGTTAATCAACAGAGGGTTTCATCAAAAACACAAGAGATACATTTTGGAGAATAGTGGAAAGGGCAGGTCAAATAAGGGAAGGTGGAATATTTTGGAGGTACTCTGGGGTAGGTGAATAATGTCGTGTTTGAAGGCGAGGACTAAGTGGCTACCTTAAAGAGATCTACTCAGTCTGATTCTTCCCCACCAAGATCCCTTAAGATCCTTTAAACCACCCAGAAGCTGGCTTCACAAGTGTGAAAGCTTCTTCATGAAAAACCTTTTGACACCACAGCTAAATGTTTAAATGCAAATTAGGACATGGAGACTTGGTCCTCTGTGCAGTGGAACATTAGTCATATGCAGGACCCAGAACAGAATTCATAGTCTTTTGTACAACATTACATTTAATTTTTCATTGAACCTGGTCTGTGTAACACACAAAAAACATGGCACAAAACAACCCCACTGCAAGGAATTTACATGGCAAGGATTGATTTGGCAATGTTTTATGTACATTAAGGAACTACTATCCTGTTTTTTATGCACAAATGATTTATCAGCAAGTTTCATATGCCTGGCAGATTTATTACTAAATTTTATATTCACTGAGAACTGACTGGTATGCTTTATTTATACAGAGAATTTTCTAACAAGATTTGTATATGCAAAGATCCATTAAGTTGTGAATTTTCAGCAACATATTTTATTACACACTGAAGGTTTGCTGCTGTTTCACATACAGTGAGGATTTACGCACATGCTTCATACACCGTGACATTTGCTAACATGTAACCTGAGTACTCACTACGTTAGAGCATATTTCATGCAAGGTGCAGATTTACAGGCAGATCCCAGTTACATTGGAAAGGCACTCACAGGCTTCAGACAAACTGTGGCTGTGCAAGCATATGTTATCCACACTGAAAATTTACTGGCTAATTTAATATACACTGAGAGTTTACTAATACAGAACATGGCTGACCAATATATTTTATATACGCTAACATTTATTAACACGAATTCTTGCACATGGCTTATTAATCAACATTTTCATACGCAATGAGAATTTAAGCTTTAAAAAGGATAACTTAACAAGATTACATTAAGTTCAATAGTAGGTAAATTTTCCTTAAAGGCAATGCTTTTCACAGTACTGTTGAAGTGGGATATTTGTTTTCTTTTAAGTTTAAAGGTTTGTATGTCTAGTCCATTTAGTGTGTTTGCTACCATTTGCCTGCACAAAATGCTGACTGTTACTGACCACTTCTGTCCTCACTTGCACTGCTCTCAGTGTCCTTCATCATTTCTGCAATTATCCATCTGTTACAGCTTTTTGCTATTATCCCACCCAGACTTGCTTATGGGGATGGCTTTTTTTAAAAGCACCTCAACATCCTTGGAGCTAGACAAAGCATGCAGGCAAAAGCAAAGAGATTTGCCCATTTCTGGTTTGTAGAGTACCATTCAAGAACGCAGACAGACCTGTTCCTGGTAATGAAAGCCTTTCATTACTTTGTAGATAATGTGAAACTTCTTTGAAGCTCAAAGCAGATGAAATTGGATGTGGTATGGACTCATTTTTCGAAAGCACTCTATAAAGAAATGCTGAGGTAACCCAGGATTAGTGATGCTAATTGTGAAAAATGCAAGAACATCATTTTTAATAAATTTATAAGCGAGCTTTCAGTGAGCATTTGTTTTCAGCTAATGCACTCTTCTTCTAGAATCATTGAAAATGTGTCAATTAGTTTACTTTTTGTCCAAAAGTATTTTGTGTTCTATATTGTATTTCACTTGAAGCCCATTACAAACCAACAGCAGGATGTGGATTAAAGTAAGTGTCTTTTGATCCTCTTTATGTGAATTGAGAGGTTAGCTCTGAGTTAATCAAAATGGCAGCCAGCCTAACATACCTTCCCCTGAACTAACACAAGCGTAATGACAGCTGTGCTCTAGCTGGGTAAGTTCCTTTATTTCCCTTGTTCAATGCCAGAAATCCGTGAATCTTCATCACTTTATGTATTTAACCATGGTCAGGTTTGTTTCGTTATTTGCTTATTGTTACAGGCTCCCTGGGTGCTTCCCCTATTCAGAGTTAGAGCCTGTGTGTTCACTCTAGGTTAACCTTTTTAAGTGAGGCAATCGACCACCTGCACACATTGCCGAAGGCTGTGACATGGGTTGAGCTGATCAGTACACTTACTTACACATATTAGGAGCATTTACAGCTATCACTACCGAGTGTCTCTCTTACAATTTCAGAACTTCAGTTTCATTTCCAAATGGCAGGAACTTTTCTCAACTTTGGTTTTTTGACCATAAAGCAAATAAGGGCACTTGTTTGGCAATCTCTCATCAAAGTTACGCCCTCTGTGGAAGAACAGCAATTGTAATACGAAAGGAGTTAGTTTACCCATGCTTGAACTGATTGTACCAAATTCCTCCTCTGCAGTGTGAGCACAAGCACTCATTTGTATATCTGAATTAATTTGTCACTCCCATTATTTAGTAACAGAGAGGAATTTATTTATAATGTATTGATTGCTGAAATAATCACAATAGCAACAACTTCTGTCTCTCAATTAGTGAAAAGTTCAAAGGGATTTTACAGAACATCTAGATTTGTTGTAGACGCATTTAGCAGTAAAGGGGAAGGAATTAACAAAAAAACAAAACAAGCAACAAATATTTACCTGTAGCCCAGGATATACTTTTACTCAATTTCTAGGGCCTCTTCTGCTTTTTCTCTCCCTCTTGCTTTTGCAATTTAACCTCTTTTTTTTTCTACTTTTCATCTTCAAGGGGTCCATGATGACTTGCTTCCAGTCTAGTTCAGTCAGTTCTGAGGTTGCTGATGGAGCATAGGCTCTGCCACAGATGGGCAGGATGTACCTGATAAAGTGGATAGTGGGTAGCATCCAAGCAACATGCACAAGATGCTAGAGGAACTCAGCAGGCCAGGCAGCATCTATGGAAAAGCATACAGTCAACACATCAAGCCAAGACCCTTCAGCAGTGGGTGGCATCCATTATTTTTCCTGGTTTCTATTGCAGCTCACATTACTTGTACTGACATTCCTTCTTCCATTCTCATATTCTGTTCATTGTTTGAGAAAGATGAAGCTCAGAAACAAGTCCTTCAGCCCACTGAATCCATAATCGCCACTCCAATACTCATCTACATCAATCTAATTAGATTCGCCTCGCTTTCCCCTCTGCTCCCCTCTAGTATCTATCCCTCAGCACTTTGGCCAAGTTAACTTACCAGCCCATGCACGCTTGGGATTTGAGAGGAAACAGGAACATGAAGAGGAAACCCAAGCAGTCATTCAGAGAGCATGGAAACACCACACAGACAGTGTCCAAATTCAGGATTCAACCCAGGTTGCTCTAGCTGTAAATCAGCAGCTCTACCAGATGCACCTCTGTGACATCTTCATCTTCCTGCATTTCAAATTATTTCCCCACTGGCACGCTTTAATTGTCATTGCCTTTCTAAGCTTTGATGATCTAGAACTTACCTTTCCTTTCTTACCCTTAATTTTTTGTAGCCCGTCTCACAGAAGTCCTGCTGTCTTGAACAGCAATCAGCGAGCAATGTTTTGTTTGCTCTCTCCCCTCCTCAGACACACTCATTTACTACAACAATCCTCGATAACACTGCTCAAAAATCCTTCTTTAGCATGAATGTACACAATTGAGTGACAAGTAGTTTCAAGTTGGTCCCAGGAAATGCCAAAAGCTCCCTAATTTATTGAATAAAGCAGCCTCCTGATGAACTCAAATACTCACGCAAGTTCTTGATCAAAATTCAAAATTCAAGATTCAAGTCTGTTTAATGTAATTTCCTGTACTCAAATGTAAAGCAGACAAAATAAATGTTATTCCAAATTTAATGTAGCATAAAAACATAGAAATACAGAACACGATAATAATAGAACACAAGAAATGCTGTATAAATTCATAAGGTACGTTATATACATACATTGATTGTGTGTCCATAAAATGACTCTAGATTGTACATAAGGTGACTGAAAGGAAATAATGAAGTAGTGGTGGAGTTACTGTGTGGAGGTGTAGATCAGCCTCACTGCTTGGGGATAGTAACTGTTTTTGAGACTGGTGGTCCAGGTATGAATATTACACAGACACCTACCTGATAGGAGTGGGACAAACAGACCAGGAGCAATACAAGTGGGATTCTTCATTAAGTTACTGGTTCTTTTTTGGCACCTTTTTGTATGTACATCCTGGATGGAAGGTAGGCTGGTGCCAGTGATGCATTGGGCAGTTTTAAATACCTATTGTAGAGCCTTTCTGTCTGTCACAGTGCAGTTTCCATACCAAGCAATGATGTAGCTTGTCAGGATGCTCTCTACTGCACACTTATAGAATGACATGAGTACAGACGTGCAAAGCCCAGCTCTCTTCAACCTTCTCAGAAGGTAGAGACATTGGTGAGATTTCTTGACTGTGTAGGGTTCATTCCGGGACAATGAAAAGTTGAGTTTTAAACTGCCACCAATGTAAAGGGGGGTGGGTGTGAAAGATGCAAGTTCTCCTGAAGTCGATAACCATCTCCTTTGACTTGTTGACATTAAGGAAGAGGTTATTTTTCTTGCACCACATTTTGAGCTCTTCTAGCTCCTCTCTGTCAGCTGTCTCATTGTTGGTGATGAGCCCCATCACTGTCGTGTCATTGGCGAATTTAATGATGTGATTGCTCAGGGGCTTGGCCGCGCAGTCATGTGTGAGCACAGTGTACACCAGTAGTCTCAGCGCACACCCCTGGGGGGCACCTGTGTTGAGGATGACGGAGAGGGAGGAGCAGTTGTGCCTCCTGACTATATGAGGCCTGTTGGTTACGAAATGCAACACCCAGTTGCACAGTGGTGTATTTAGACTGAGAAGCAGGAATTTGTTCACTAAAGTCTGCAGAACAACAGTGCTGAATGCTGTCTAAAGTCCAGAAACAGCATTCTGACATGTGTCCTTACTTTCCAGGTGCGTCAGGGCCAGAAGCTTGACAGATTCTATGGCATCTGTTGTATCCTGCCTATTCTTATAAATCACTTACAGTAAATTAATATTATAGTCAATTTCTAATATGCTAAAGACATTTCTTGAGGACACTTATTTACCCATGCTACTCCTAAAGTAGTGGATTCACTGCCCAAGTCTAAACAGCCGGTCACAAAACACTTTAACTTAAGTCAAGTGGAAGGTAAGTTTGAAATCCAAGGTTCTGGTTTTTCACGTTGCAGTATTGTTCTCTTTCGGTATGCAGGCATTTTGGAACCCAGGCTGCCTAAAAAGTTGCTTCTGAGATTACATGGCTATTAAATGAGAACTGTGGGGATATTTTCAGGTTCCCAGTGGAGAAGCCACACTTACAGAATTCCCAGGCTGAAGGTAAGACCATAACATATCATCTTCCAGTTTTCTGATCCACCACACTCTGCACAATAGTCGTCTGAATAGTGTGTAGGATCAAAGTTTCACCATTCATATTTCTGATAACTGCAATGTACAGGAGAATATTGAGAGTGATGTTACCTTGCAGCAGCTTGAAATACTCATATCAAATCCCTCTCCCTGCCTTTTTAAAGGAGTTTAAATCAGTTCTTCCATGAAAAGAATAGAATGAATTTGATATGAATATGTTAAGCATTCACGTGTCAATAATCTTTAGGCCTATAATTGGTCAATTTATGCATGAGATCTTGCATTTGATGCACTATTTCACATTGGTGTCTTTCACAAGAAAAACAATATTGGTGTCAAGAATCTGTAATTATCCATTTATAACCATAATTAGCACCAGTGGAGGATTTCTATTTATTTCTACTCATTTTTTGGATAGGTTAACATTGTTCAATCACCAAAGACCAAATGTGCACAAACTTTTGATCAGAATACAAATTTGTAATTTAAAAGTTCTGAAGTGATGCCTATCACACAAGTTTTTACATTGTGTTATAATTGTCCAGGTAAGTATTCATTGATGAATAATTATCAAAGGTTAATAGCAGAAGCTTAAATTTACCATTTGCTTTATTGCACTATTGTTTGTAACTTGCTCTGTTTACAGTCAGTGACAGCAAATACGACTTTTATACACTAAGAGTTAGAGGATGTAAAAGGAATTAATATCAATTCTATTTTCTTCCTGGGCTGTTATTTCAGAAAAGATAATTGAGAGAAAGAAAATAGTATTTTGACATGTTCTGAAAGCACTTTGGTGTGCAGGACCAGTAGCTGTGAGACTACCATTTAGAAATGGCCAGGTAACTGGTAACTCGTGCCATCATTTACAGAAGAAAGCATTCTCTAAATCTGAAACATTCTGCAGCGCGCTGAGCTGCAAATATTTGTTTAATCCTCTTCCCTTTTGGTTTGTGAAGTTAAATTCTTCTGCTGCCTCAGTTGCTATCCACAAGATGGGCAGCAAAAACATCTGTTCCTACACCTGTGCCAATGATCTTCTGAACCCGGCAATGGCACAGTTGGCACCAGCTGATTTCCCTTCCAATTTTCTCTGTGGGGAAGCACATCATCTTTATTCCTTATCTTCTCCTGGCAGTCCTCCTAAGTGCAGTGGCTTGCTGAGTGGCAAATCACAAGCAACCTTTCTCCTGTTACCTATCGAATAACCTTTTAATGCTCTTGTGTGCTACTCAACCCACCTATCACTACCTCTTCAGGAGCTATTACAAAACTGGACCAGGTGCTCACTAACTTATTAAACTTGCATAAAGATGCTGCAATAATTTTTTGACTAAGTACAGCTCTGTAAAATGAATGATTCCAAGTAGGCTATTGTTTACAAAGCTCTCTTATTTTTATTTTGATTGCAGAACTGTTCATTCCTCCCCTATTTTGACAGACAGATAAACACACACAAAAAATATAATAATACACAAATACACAAATGCACTCACACAGAAAGAATTACAAAAATGACACACACACACACACACACACACACACACACACACACACACACACACAAACACGCACGCGCTTGAAGAGGACTGCCAGTATTCCTCTACAGATGAGTCTAAACTCTTTACATTACATTCAAATACTTTTATTTTCAAATAATAATGGCCACCGGTCTCCAGAAATTTCTAATGTGGCTTGCTTTTTATTACAAGCGATTTTGTCTGCAGTAAAAAGGTCTTGATTTAGATGTCTCACTGCTCTGGCCTCCTCCCCTACTGCGGTAATAAGGATGGGCTACCTGCTGTGACCTGAAGAAAACCACTTCACGGCCACTGCATTTCAAGCAGCTTTTATTTATAGAGCTCAGAAATTGAATGGGTATTAGTGTCCAAATATTTCAGCATGCTCTTGCAATACCACACAAAAGCACAGATTTACTGCAATTCTGCACTTCTGTGCCAGTATTCACTCACACAGGCAGAACTGCTGGCAATTCACTGATAGCTGCTGAAAGCCTTAGGACAGAGTTCCACTTTTCACCTATTCAGGAGTAGTAATCTTTCTTAAATAAAATGTGCAACCCTTTGTAACTCTTTCACCACCAGTTTGTTCAGATAGAGTTATCACTGGAAATGCGTGGGTTACAGATGAGTTTGTAATATTTCTCTAAAAGCTAATTATCAACTAGTTAAAGTGATAAGTGATAAATCTCAAGCTTGGCATCCATCAGAGAACTGGGTTAAATTAGCCAGCGCCAATTATGTATATTTGACTCGGAATCAATTACAATGTCAGGTTAATAGGTCTATTTATAGTAGTATCATATGGTTAAATAAGTAAATGAAAATAAAAATTTTGCTTCTGAAGTTAATTTAGTGTGAATTTTCAAAATCCGATTTTCATTACACTTATAGTGTTTTATTATATTAATATAACTTCATTCTAAGTGACCTGCTCTAATTAAGTCATCAGGATCTTTCTGCTATTATTTAACTGGGTCAGTAATGTTCTGGATACCTAAAATGAGTTAGGAATTCAACCACAAAAAGCATGTTTGCCCTTTTTTTCACGTAATCATACCATAAAGTTTTGTGTTGTATGTGTTGCAACTTATGACTTTCTAATTCTGAGGTCAAGTTTACACTTTTGGAATCAAGCCATAATTTAAATCATCCTTAATGACCTTGCCACACTTGACTAAAGAGTTCTTTCATTTTAGATACACTGTGGGGGAAAAAAATCTCCTCTGTGATTCCGTCAAAATTTATTTTAATAAGCACCAGAATGTAAAATAAAATACATAGTAAATTTTCTAGAAGCAGTGAGGTTACCTCATAAACATATTTAGAGTAGGTTGTACCATTGCAATTCAAATAACGAATAGTGCCCTCAGACACATTCACCCATTTATTGCCATGCTAAAACTCAAGAACTTATTCCTTTTAAACAAAAATTTTATTTGAGAATCTTTAGATGTTATGTGGTATTTTATATTCAATCAATACTTTCAAAAATGTTGCAAGTTTGGAATAATTAAAACACATACTTTGGAATAGCAAATGTTTTTCAATATTGGATTGTTCATTTCTGTGTTATCAAAGAATACCATAGTAGAACAACTTTACATCAATTGTTTTCTAATATTTCATGGGAGAAGTGGAGAATCGGAACTAAAGGACCACTCTTAGTGAAGTGAGTTATGGATTCGAATATTACTGATACCAGGTACAAGAACAACTTAGGCTATATATGTTTGATTTATTTTTAAAAAATGACTCTTTTGCAAAGATTAGCCAATGTGCTGTGCAATCAAACAATGGGTTTTCAAGGTGCTGTAGAGTAGGATAAGGAAATAAAGTATGGAGAAAGTGAGTTGTTTGTGCAACACTTTATATACGTTTATGACATTTTCTTGGAAGAGAAATGAATAGTTGTGCCTGCAATCTGCTGGCCAGTTGTTCTTTTCCTGATAGGTGAGGGAATGGAGCTTTATTTATATCCAAAACTGATCATATGAAATAGCTTAATATTCAAAGATATGAACAGATTTAGATGCTAAAAATCATAAACATGAGGAAGTCTGCAATGTTGGAAATCCAAAGCAACACACACAAAATGCTGGAGGAACTCAGCAGGTCAGGCAGTATCTATGGAAATGAATAGACAGTCAGCATTTTGGACCGAGACCCTTCTTCAGGGCCCAATGTCGACTCTTTATTCATTTCCATAGTTGCTGCCTGACCAGCTGAGTTCCTCCAGCATTTTGCTTGTGTTGTTTTTGGTTTAGATGCTGCATATCAGGTCAAACAGGTTAAAATAAAGAAATGTTTTCTGTTTATCTTACATGTATTTAATCTCTGGGCTTTTATGAAATTAAGATCATTATCCTGCTAAAAATGAAACATTTACCAAGCTCAATAATTCTGCATTGAATATTATATTTTGGACCAGAGAATAGGTTGATACCCATGTGGATAACTTTAACCTAATATTACTCAGTAAAAATTTCAATGGAGAATAAAATTGTGCTGGGTCGAAAAGCAGTGTGAATCTTGATCCCAATAATTCCCTGTAAGGCTCGTATTTATTAAATTGACTGCTCATTGTATTTCTTGCTCTGAACATTTATCACCAAATGCAAGGAGTCCTGGTTCCTGGTCTGTAGCACATATGTACAGATCTAAATAAGCAGCAATATGAAAACATTTAGGCTGCAGGTTCATTCAATAGGATGTAATGCACAAGTTACCTTTCTTCGGCAATTAATCAATATCTTTGAATATATTCTAATTGAAATTAAAAATAATATTGAACAGTAACTGATCATAGGAAGGCTGACTTTTCAAAAATAATGTCTATTACCTATTCATTTATTCGTGATAATACCTATTCATTTAGTCGTGATCAAATGACAAGCTTATTGGTGCACATGTTATTAATGGAATTATTTCCTATTGCTTAGATTTATTTTTAATTTTACATTTGCTATTCCTCACATAAAGCATATTAACTTAAATTTTTGATCATTTTTGAGTCTGTTATCAGTGAATGTACAGCATTTTTCTGTTTTACTTCTAACTCTTTCATATGTTGCACATCTGCATTTCTTACATTTGTATTAATAAAAGTAACACAAATTTGACATTTTCTTGGTAGTTCTTTATCTCAAAGTACTTGTATTTAGTAGCATTCATATTTATATCATTGCATGAAATCTCCCTTCTTTTTCACAAGTTAACTAAATATACTGTAAATGACATAACTTCCAAGTTGTTATATTTAATTTGGTCATAAATCTTCTGCACTTTACTCAACAAATTATAAACTACAGCACCACATTCTTATAATTGTAGTTTAAAAAAAGGCAGCTACAATGGTTTCTGGTTAATTGGGGAACATCAGGACAACTACATTTTGGCCCAATTAAACAGCTACCACAATTAATCAAAATTTCATTGAAATAGTTAATAACGTATAAAAAAATACAAACTGCCGCTTAACTGAGGGTCAAATTATATATTTAAATACAAAAATGGAGCAAATTAGTACACTAACAATACCACTACAGTGACATAAAGCTATAGTACCTAATAGTTATCAAGGGAGGAATTCCTCGAGGGAGGAAAGATGAATTCATCCAGCATTTGTGTCTGTCGTGCTCTTTTGATTGACTGTACATGAGCAAAGTCAGTGTGCACACCTAATACAGATAATGGACTGCTTTCATATAATGTTTTTGATGATTGCATCCTCCAAATATTCATTTTCAAGGTGATTGACAATACCTGCAAATTCATTGTAGTTCTGAAGTTGATGAAATAGTGAAATCGACTCATTTTCACTCTCAGCCATCTCCAAGCCTGAATACTTGAAACTGCAGTGAGCAAAACAGCTGTGAATTATTTTACTGCTTATTGCTTGCCAGCTGTCAGTGTCAAAAATCACTGCTTTTTGAATACAAACACACACGACTGACACTATTTAAAAATTGTTTGCTCTTAAGCATGGTGTAGTATCTAACGGCCAAGCAAGTGCATACGACTGATACTTGTTAGAAACTTCGGCAGCAATCTCCTGTCCCAATTAATCAGCGTAGAGTCCCAAATAAATGAAGAGAATACCAGCTATTTTATTGGTAAGTTTTTTTAAGAGTTATCCCAATTAAAAGGCTGCCTTGATTAACCGAGACCCAAATGACCAGAATCCACTGTATTTACCTTAGAATAACAAAATGAAGCCCAGATAATCCTGCAGCACAGATAACGTTTGGAGAACTTTCTCCAGAGTTACATCAACATATTTACATCAAGATTATGCAGCCAGCTATTAGAACTTGTTCTGTGGACTGATGTCAAGCTTACCTTCACATCAAAAGAAGACTGTTGCGATCAACTTTTAGCTAGTTTTGCTAAATGGAAAGGACTCTAATTTACAGATTTACTGAAGCATAATTTTTGAGTTGTACTATTCAATTTTGACCATTGAGATTTTTCTTCACTTCTTTACAGATAGGTAGAACATTGCTGGCAGATTTTATTTATGAATATTTGTAAGTCCCACTAAATAGTTATTTGTTACTGTGAAGCACCTAATTGATTATCCTACTAATGTCTTGTTTGTTGAAATGAATGCCAAAAATTTTTTACAAACTGGTATAATACTAAGGATTTTCAATAGAGCTATACCTGGAATTGTCTGAAGAAAACAATATGCTCTTCCAGCTCGCTAAATTCCTTTAGATTTATTTTTAATCATATTCATGTTCTAACTGTGCCAAACCTAATTTGCATCTATTAGAGTGGGAGTCTACAGTGTGCTTGTCCTTACGCACACTTACTGAAGATGATATTATGACATCCCGCAGTAACAAGCATTCTTCTGTTTAAAATTATATCAATTAGTTAGTAACAGTAATTCAATCTGACAGTGCAGTGGATGTTGAAAGGCTTGTGACGATGTCACTGAGGCGACCTTTCTTCCTGCTCACAGCCAAAAGCCATTTTTAACAAGGAATTCTGAAAGAACTGCTACCTCAGCCATACTTTAATAATTAGTTATTGATTAAGAACAATGTAGCGTTGAATATTGCCGGATTAGTTTGACGCCAGTGGGTCGCGACATACAGACCTTATCCCAATAATCTACGAAAATATATATCATGTTCTAACAAGTTATTGTTCTCCTCTACTTTGTAATTCATTGGACCTGAGCACTTTGGGTCAATAATACTACCAACAGTACAGAGAAAATGGATTTTAACCTTTTTGTTAAAACTATTATGTTATTCTAATGGTTATCCAATAATACTAATTCCATGAAATTTGCATTTAGTCCATCCTGTTCTTGTGCGTTGTAAACTATCAATCCAAACACCTTTTA
Organism: Mobula hypostoma; assembly: GCF_963921235.1. NCBI lineage: Eukaryota > Metazoa > Chordata > Chondrichthyes > Myliobatiformes > Myliobatidae > Mobula > Mobula hypostoma. The sequence goes on from NC_086109.1 coordinate 70,348,199, forward strand.
AGATGAGTTTCAAAGCAAGATTTGAAGGATGCAACAATTACTTGCATCAGCTTGGCAAAAATGTGCTTATCATACCATCATTTTATAGAAGATCTGGAGAAATGCTGATAATCCGAGAGCAGAGGAGGCCATTTTACCCTTTTTGATCATTGTGACTCTTTGAAGGACCATCCAGTTAGTTCCACTCCACTGGTCTACCCTCACTGCCTTTCATATGTTTCCTTTTCAAGCAGATATGTAATTGTTCTTACTTTCACTGGCCTTTCAGGGAAGGCATTGCAGATTATACTAGGCAACACAGTATAGGAAATCAATGACGGGCATCACATGATGTTTTGATTACTTAGATGGAAGAACACATATTATACATGTAAAAGGGGCTCTGCTGAGTGTCAAGAGTATGTAGATAAGAAATGACCTACTATTGTGAGTTTTGTTTCCCTTTCAATAGTCTTCAAATTTCACATGATAATTGCTGATTCTTAAGTTGTTAATGACTTCCCAATTAAGTGTTTGTCTACTTCTGGGAATGCTAAACAATCAGCTAAAATAACAAATCTAACTACCATATCGTAACACTTGTTCCAAATTGGAAATACTCTGTTTGGATTCTCCTTTGAGTATGATGTGGAAATACTTGTTGCAGGCAAATCACTGCCAACAAATTTCATTTGTGTTAATTAGATATTATTTTCTTTCATCCTTGTATGAGTGTTTACATATTTTTTATATGTTGGCAGAGCAAATTATGATTTCTCGTTCTGCATAATATGTTACCAAGCTGCTATGGCAGAATTTGTTTTCAACAGAAATAAGGCAACGTATAATTAGAATTTCTCAATGAATAAATATTTTGTATTAAGTAGCTTACTTGTCTAATAGGAAAATAATGCATTTGAAGCTGAATGCTTTTGTAATTTTTAATGCTTAACTTTGTTTCTGCTGTTGGAAAATGTCGTTGTACATTGTTTATACTTGTGAGTATAGTTTAGATTTAAGAATCAGCTGGAAAGAACATTGTAAATCTGCTGTACATAAACATAATGCCCTCTCCACCATTGGGAACATCTACAAGGAGAGCTGCCACAAGAAAGCACCATCCATCATCAAGAACACTAGAGATTCTGCAGATGCTGGAAATCCAAAGCAACACACACAAAAAAAAATATTAGATGAACCCAGCGGGCAGGCAGCATTCATGAAAATGAATATACAGTCAATGCTTCAGGATGAGGCCTTTCATCATTTCTGAACCCATGGACCCATTTCTTAAGCCATGGCAAATACTACCGAGCATTCAAGAGGTGTTGTGCCTGCCAGCTGAAGATGTTACAGGTAGTATGCAGCAAGGTTCCTATTCATTTAGTTCAAAACACATTCTCGTTGCTGTTGTACATAGACCCCCATCATCCAGGCCATTATCTCTTCTTGCTTCTGCCATTGGAAAGGAGGTATATGAGCCCTAAGTCCCATACCACCAGATTCAAGAACAGTTCTTATCCTTCAATGATCAGTGACGATAGCATTACTCACCTCAGTTCTCAACTGATTCTATAACATATGGACTCACTTCAAGGGCTCTACAATTCATGTTCTTGGTATTATTTATTCATTTATTATTATTATTATTATTATTATTATAAGTATTATTTTGCTTGTGTTTGCACAGATTATCTTCTTTTGCACTTTGGTTGTTTGTCAGCCTTTGTTTGTTTGTAATTTTTCTTTGATCTATTGTGGGTTTTTTTATTCTACTGTGAATGCCTGCGAGAACATGAATCTCAGAGTAGTAAATGTATATACGTACTTAGATAATAAATTGACTTTGATCTTTGAATTTCGCAAAATATCTTTATAATTTCAATGTGCCAAGTGAAATAGGATTTGGATCAAAATATTTATTGAAATAAGAAGAAATTCTAAACAAAATTCCTTATCTCATTTGGGTCATGAAGCAAAAGTATAAATTGCATATACTTTGAAATTATGATTAGATAGACAAACAAAATTTGCAATAATGTAGCACCATTCACAAACTCAGGACATTTCTGAATATTTTATTGTTGATGAAGTACTTTTTTTACAATATGATAATTATTGTAATAGAGGAAACATGGCAACTAGTTTCAGGTCTCAGCCTGAAACGTCAACTGCACCTCTTCCTAGAGATGCTGCCTGGCTTGCTGCGTTCACCAGCAACTTTTATGTGTGTTGCTTGAATTCCCAGCATCTGCAGAATTCCTGTTGTATGCCAACTAGTTTGCAAGCTCCCAAAAACATTAGTGTGATAATGATCAGATATTTCTTTTCAGTGATGGTGGTATCTGGCCAAAATATTCTGCTGCTTTTCTTCACAATACACTGCTGCATTTTAGGTGCACTTTAGGGACTTGACTTGTTGTGGATTAATGAGAGCTTGTATGACACTGCAGACACCATCTGTATCATCAGCCTAGATATTTCTGCTTGAGTCTATCGAATGGGATATGATTCCACAATGTTCTGACCAATGCATTGCACATATATTGAGCAAATTTTCTTTATATAATACACTGCCTAAGATATATGCTCACTGCTTCCCCTAAGTTGTGCAAGTGTGCAGTCACTCAGTAACTAAAATGCTCGCAACCACATAGCCTTTGTTGCCAAGCTGCTAGAATTCTCTTTTTATATTGTTTATTAAAGCACCAGACAGGTTTCAGGCAATATAAAAATTTCCTACTCAGAGTAATGGTTGGTCCACACAGCTATAAACAAAAAAATTAGAGGGAACCTTGCATATGTTGCCGAGTAAAATCAATTGCTGCCAACACTATGTGATGTTACCTGATCTCATATGTCCCTCCACCAGGAGGTGCTGACTGTTGGTGGCACACTGAAATGGGATATCCCATTTGCAGGTCATTCCTCCTAATAAGCATCGAGAATGCAAAACCCAAACTGCCTGAGGAATTCAATGGTTCAAGCAGCATCCATGCAGGCTGAGGGACAGTTCATGTCTCAGGTTGTCACCCTGTCAATCTCTTTGCCTCTATGCTGCCTGACCTACTGAGTCCCTCCAGTAGTTTTTTTTTGTACACCAGATTTCAGCATCTATGTTCTCATGTGTCCACTATCAAATAGTTTTCAAGATTTGTGTTTATTTTGCTCCCACTTACACTACCAATTTAAGTATTAGAAAGCAAAGATCCCTTTCTAAAGTTTCTGTCAGTAGGTTGCAGAATTATGTTCCTGTTGAAACTTAACGAATAGCTTGAATGAACCAGGGTGGGTGGTGAGCAGGGTGGAGTGGGGTTAATGGATTTATCTCTATCTTGCTACTAGATAGTGGATGTAATTGCGATTTAAAGTAAGACAACAGTTAAGCAAGCCTTGCTCTGCTCAACATCCCTTTCCTTATTCCCTACATCCATTGTAATTATAGCCAGCACCTGGTCCTTTCTTAAGTGATGAACAGAAATAACAATGGTGGCATGGGTGGGGTGAAGTTTGAGAGTATTAAATGGTTGTCCTTCTATTTTCAGCTGCATATATGAGGAAATAAAAAAATGAATGCCTTTGGGAGCCTCCATTGCTCCTTCAGAATTTGATGGTTCACTTTTGACCTGGAAAGCCATACAGATTATTTCTTTATAATCTCAAATGAGTCTCACTGCACAGCTCTAATCATCTGGTTGTTCTCAATTAAATGAATCAAAAAATGTAAGTTGAAAACACAGGTAGGAGGTATTTGAAAATTGTGTCCCTGCTTTTGGGAAGTTATGCTGAAGTTGTATTAAATGTTTTTGATGTCTCACTTGGAGTATTTTGTGCAGTTCTGATCACCTATCTACAGGAAAGATATCAATTAGATTGAAAGAGTGTAAAGAACATTTACAAGGGTTTTGCAAGGACTTGAAGACCTGAGTTATAGGAAAAGGTTGAATAGGTTAGTACTTTATTCTCTAGAGTATAGGAGACTGAAGGGAGATTTGATAGTGGTATACAAATTATGAGGGGTATGGATAGGGTAAAAGCAAGCAGGCATTTCTACGGAGGTTGGGTGAAACTAGTTCCAGAGGACATGGGTGAAGTGTTTCATCAGGACATGAGGAGGAGCTTGTTTGCTCAAAAAGTAATAAGAGTGTGGAAAAATCTGCCAGATGAAGTGGTGGATGTGGGTCGACTTCAAAATTTAAGAAGTTTGGATAGGTGCTGTTAATGATGGAAGGGGTATGTAAGGTTATAATCTAGGTGAAGGTCAATTGGACTAGTTTGGTATGGACTAGATGGCCAAAGGACCTGTTTCTGTGCTGTAGTGTTCTATGACTCAATGACCCTAATGTCTAATAGGAAAAAAACATGGACCCCAATTACCCTAATATTGATTATGAGAATCATTGCAAAGGGTGCAGAAGTACAGAGATGGTGAACTTGAGGGAGTTGTTTGCAACATTGCAGAGTCTGAAGATTCAACCATTCAAAATCTCTTTTCCATGACAAGAGTTTAAAACCATACCCAGTTGGTTTATTACTGGTTTAACAATGGTCCAAAGTGATTAAGAAAGTTATGCCGGATAATGATACACTATTCATTATTTTGCATTGTCTGTCTGGCTATCTCTGTATTGTGTAGTCATTTCTCCATAAGATTCTTCAAATTGACACACTAAAAATAAGATATCATTGACTTGAAACATTAATCTGTTTATCTCTTGACCTACTGAGTATTAGCATTATTTTTTGTTAAGGTTGTCTCAGTATTATCTTGGCTGCCACTCCATTTTCCACTGTTTAAAAAAAACTTTATACCAAGCCTAACTCGTACGTCATTCCATTCTCTCTAACTTCACTGAGTTTCTGTCACTCAATTGTTACAATTCAGTGTGTGCCTTTTAATTTGTTCATGACCTCACTTTATCCCATCTAACTTTTTATAAATCAGCAGTTTCCAATATCTTGGCACCCCTATTACTCCAGTCTCTTGTGCATTAGATCACTCTTCTTATGATTAATCTTTTCGTATTCCGATTCTATATCTTTCCTAGGTCATCATTCCCACATATTTATTATTGTTAAGAACAGTTCAAGTCACTTGTTAAGTTGTGTTTATTGTCATTTGCACAAATATGGTGAGTAACAAGTACAATGAAACACTTGCTTGCAACAGCATCACAGGTACATGCAGTAAGATCAGACAACACAGAGACCATAAATTACACAAGACAGTGAAGAAAAAGGAAGATTGTTAACCAGACCTTAGTTACAAAAAAAACATTTAACAACAAATCTATGGAAGTCCAAAGCTGGTTTGTATTGTTCCATTGCTGAGTTAGGATTAAGGTTGTGCCCATCAGTTCAAGATGGTTGTAGGAAAACAGATGTTTCTGAACCTGGTGGCATGGGACTTCAGGCTTCTGTATCTCCTGCCTGATGGTAGCATCGAGGAGAGGCCATGTCCTGGATACAGGAGATCCTGGTTAATAAGTGTCACATTCTTGAGGAAGCTCCTTGTATAGATGCTTTAATTTATTGGGAAGCACATGAAGATTCAGCCATTCAACACATTAAACCTGAACAATAATCCTAAAGGCCATAGCTGATTTCTGGACTCACCTTCATTTTCCTACTTGATCCTCTCTGGATCAACAATCTAACTAGCCTGTTGCAGCTTTTTGGAGGAGGAAACTTCAAAGATTTTGGAAATTTGCACCTCTGACAAATACCCTGAGATGTTCTCCAGTTTGCAGGGATACATATATATATATTTGTATAAATATATTGTATTTGTATTTGTTGTAATAAATGTTACATTACAATTATTCGTTCTTTATCCAGGCACTTTACAGGATCAAATGAAAGCACAGAGCAATTGCTAATGAAGGTAAAGCTAGTTGATTAAGCAAAATAACTGGGAAAGGTCAACCTGCGGTTATAGTTCACTGCTGGATGATGTTACCCTTTTGAATTTGTTCTCTATATGATAAATAGGGGTAACTATCATACAGTGAAAATGCTAAATATGTCTAAAGGTGTTTTGAACAATTCTGATCAAGACGTGTTTTGAAGGAATGCATGATATATCTCTATTTCATATTGTCTTTCTCCCTCTAAAATCACCTGGAGATTGGGTCCATATTTGTTCCTCCACACACTTTACACTTCATGCACAAATCATTCTTGAAAACAGATTTGATGAGTATACAAGTTTGTAGATTTGGTCTGCACATCAAGCTTGTAAGTATGACAAAAGAAGAGTTAGAGAGAACCACTTTCTCAGAGAGTGAGCTTTCTGCCAACACTATATAAAAAGGATGTGCTGACATTGGAGAGGGTTCAAAGGACATCCACAAAAATGTTTCCAGGATTGAATGGCTTATCATATGAAGAGTGTTTGATAGCTCTGGGCCTGTATTAACTAGAATTCAGAAGAATAAGAGGTGATCTCATTGAAACCTATCAAATGGTGAAAGGCCTTGACAGAGTGGATGTGGAGAGGCTGTTTCCAATGGTGGAGGAGTCTAAGACCAGAGAACACAGTCTCATAATAGTGAGGAATCCTTTTAGAGCAAAGATGAGGAAGAATTTATTTGTTAGAGAATGGTTAATCTGTAGAATTCATTGCCACAGGCAGCTGTGTTGGCCAAGTCATTGGATATATTTAAGGCAGAGGTTAATAGATTCTTGATTAGTCAGGGCATGAAGGAATACAGAGAGAAAGCAGGTGATTGGTGCTGAGAGAGAAATGGGTCAACCATGCTGAAATGGCAGAGCAGATCTGATGGGCTGAATGGCCTAATTCTGCTCCTGTACCATATGGTGGAAGTGTGATGCAATATACATTAACTGAGCACATAGGGTCCATTGCAGCAGAAATAAAATGGCACAAAGACAGCAATTTTTTAGCCATGGTCAATTTGATTTCCCTTCAGCTTCTCCAGAAGAATTCACAGATATATAGATTCTTGAACTTGTTGGCAGTCTGCCCTGGGATTTTTGCATGTGGATTCCATGTGGTATGTAACAGTGAAACACAAGTTTGCTGAAGTCATGCTGTGAAACCTATCTGCTACTCATTCAAACTACTCAATTCAATAGGGTTAAATGGCAGAGAAGGACAAGAGTCAATTATTAGTTAATTTAATTATTTAATTATCATTTGATTTATGATAGATTATTTCAATTGGTTAAAAGTGTTTGTAGGGGTAGTTTTTTTTATTTATTTTTATTATTTTTTATAACATGATTTAATGCCTCTATATAATTGTAGAATATCTTTGAATGGTTCTAAATATCAGTGACATACAAAAGAACTCAAAGCCTTTTCTGGTTTTATTAATCCACATTTTGAAGTTCCTTTGAGCCAGTTGGTGTATCATGGGCTTTGTTCTGGCATCATATACTCTGCTACACTAGCTACAGATGACAGTGAGCTGAGAAACTGCAAGAGTTTCTGTCTTTGGATACTCTGGCCCAACTGCTGAGTTTTCTGTTTCTCCCACCAGACCCCTTACTGATGCCTTTCTGAAAAGTCAGTCTCCAGAGTTCCCGCCCATTCGTGACTATCTCCAAGTTGTCTGCATCAATGCTCCACCCCCTTCAACAGAGATCAGTTGATCTTTACCAAGGTGGAAAATGGTAGATTGTCAATATTTCAACCAATCATCAATAATTATTACAGAGGTTGATGGTAATCTTAGCAAAGTCAAACACAGAGCCTCACCACCAATTTTAAGAATAGCAAATTCCCTTCAAATATTCTGTTCTTGAACCATTCTGCACAACCCTGATCAGTACCTGAGTATAGCAACACTACGGCCACTTTGATAACTTTGTAACACAATGGACTTTTTAATTCTATGTCCATTCTTCCTTGTATAATTTATATCTAAATTGCGTGTTTTTTTTCTTGTGAATGCTATGCCTTTAATGATCAAAGCCCAAATCAGGACATATATTGTGCAAAGCAAAACAATAATAGAAAAAAAATATGTGAATTACATTAGGTGTGTGTGTGTGTGTGTGTGTGTATGCATAGGTGTGTGTGTGTATATATACACACACACATACACACCATACACACATACATACATACATATATATATATATATACAGGTGCACATTCCTTTATCCAAAATTCTGAAATCCAAAAAGCTCTGAAAACTGAAGTTTTTTTCGCCAACAGCTGATGTCACTCAGGTGTGACATGGCAACACTAGCAGAGGCCGCCAGACGTCAGTTGTGGCTCAGCGCTCGTACTGGTTACACGTGCATTTGCTGTTCACTGATAGTTTGTGTTCACTGTTGACCTTGTGTTTAATTTCACTGTGAAAATGTCAAAAAGAGCTGCAGATACCCCTATGGGTAACAATGAGAAAAAGAGAAGGAAGCATCTATCATTATCAATAACGCAGAAAGTGGAGTTATTGCAGAAGCTTGATTGTGGTGTGTCTGTGCGGCATCTTACTGAAGAAAATAGTGTCGGAACAACCACTGTATATGATTTAAATAAACAGAAAGACAAGTTACTGAAGTTTTATAGTGACAGTGACAGTGATGTTCTACATTTATTCCAGTAAGCCATTTACCAACACTCACAACACGCTGGAGGAACTCAGCAGGTCGGGCAGCATCCGTGGAAACAATCAGTCGATGTTTCCGGCCGGAACCCTTCGTCAGGAGGGTCCTGATGAAGGGTTCCAGCCTGAAACATTGACTGATCGTTTCCACAGATGCTGCCCGACCTGCTGAGTTCCTCCAGCGTGTTGTGAATGTTGCTTTGACCCCAGCATCTGCAGATTATTTTGTGTTCACGAAATCATTTACCATGTGTTTGATTTGGTTCGTCTGAAGCTGTATATTTTTAAGTTTTATTGAATGTTTTTGTTGGAAATAAAATTTCTTCTTGTCGTTATTCCATAAACAATTCAGTATAACAATTATTTACATAGCATTCACATTGTATTAGGTATTGTAAGTAATCTGGAGATGATTTAAAGTACACGGGAGGATGTGCATAGGTATGGTGCACCGCCAGGTCCTAAAGTCCTACACACTGAAGCAAGTTAAATAAGGAACTTGAGCATACGTGTTTTTTGGTATCGGGAGGGGAGGGGCCTGAAATCCGAAAAAATTCTGAATTCCAGAATGCAACTGGCCCCAAGGATTTCGGATAAGGAGTGTGGACCTGTATACATATATATTTATATAATTATTATATTACTAATATATAATAATATATAATAGTATACTATATTATATATTAATATATAATATATATTAGCATATATATTTGTTAAATTAAATAAGTACTAGAAAAATAGAAATAAAAAATACTGAGGTAGTATTCATGGGTAATGTCCATGCATATCAGATGGCAGAGGGGAAGAGGCTGCTCCTGAATGCTGTTTGCCTGTGCCTGTGGTGCTGTTTCAAGATTTTCTTTGCACCTGTGCATATACTCTGTGTACTTGTGCATATGACAATGAACTCTTGACTTTGATCAGAAAGGAGGTTTGTTTTTCAAGAACAGTTAGATATTACACTCACTAAATGATTTAAAAGTAGATGATGCCCATCACAAAATAAATGCCTATCAATGTACTGCAAGATCGGTTATGACTAACCTTTACAAGTTATCTGTTCTTATTAACTTCATGTTATGACTCAGTGGGAGATATCCCTTTGATTAACTTCAAATAATTGTTTAAACTGTTGAGTGTAGTTACTCATTTGACAAGATTGGAAACTCTCCAAAATCGTCTTCACATCTTATTATGATAATGGGATGGGCTCAATATGGATCATCTCAATTGTTCCAAGTACTATCAGAACAAATTATATATAAGTATTGTGATAGCAACCATGGCTGTATAACAGGAATTCCCAACCTGGGGTCCACGGACCCCTTGCTTAATGGTATTGGTCTATGGCATAATTAAAGTTGAGAATGTCTGCTGTATAATGATAATGTAACAACAAAAGCTATTCTTGAATTATTGCAAGGATTTATAGTAACAAAAAATATGCACCAGGGTTAAGGTCACTAAATAAAGAAAATTTTGCAATCATAACACCATAAGATATAGGAGCAGAATTAGGCCATTTGGTCTGTCAAGTCTGTTAAGTCTGTTCTGCCATTTCATCATGGTTGATCCAATTTTCCTCTCAGCGCCAATCTCCTGCCTTTTCCACCTATTCCTTCATGCCCTGACCAATCAGGAATCTATCAAACTCTGCCTTAAGTGTACATACAGACTTGACCTCCACAGCTACCTGCGGCAAAGAATTCCACAGATTCACCACTCTCTGGCTAAAAAAATTCCTCTTCATCTCCATTCTAAAAGGACATCCCTCTATTTTGAGGCTGTGGCCTCTGATCTTAGAATAGGAAACATACTCTCCACATCCATTCGATCAAGGACTTTCACCATTCGATAGGTTTTAATGATGTCACCCGTCATTCCTCTGAACTCCAGAGAATACAGGCCCAGAGCTATCAAACACTTTTCATAAGACAAGCCATTCAATCCTGGAATCATTTTCGTGAACCTCCTTTGAACCCTCTCCAGTTTCAGCAATCATGTGATAATCCAACCAGAACAATTTGATTGACACTCTTCTGTTCTCTGGAATAGCATAGGAAGACATTCCAGGTGAATTTCAAGGATCTGCAGGAAACAGAACATTGCTAAGTGAGTTTAATTGGAGTTCAGGGATTGGAGACCCAGTGTGTTAATGAGAGCATGGAAATGAGCACCCAACGATCTAATGGAACATCCAAACAACTAGTTAGCAAATTATCAGAGTTTTATAATAATCTGTTTTGTTTTTAAGAATAAATGAACTTGATCTTTGGGAAAATTCCCTTTTTTTAATTCAAATCCTATTTTAAGTGCCTTTTTAAGAATCCGACTCCGGGTTCACAATGGATTTTAATTTAGCAAACCACTCCCAAACAACACATCTGACAGTGCAGTATTCCTTCACTAGTACATTGACGTGATATCCTTGATTATTCATGTCTTGGAATGGAGCTTGACCCCCTTCACATCTGGCTCAGAAAGCAGCATGTTACCAATGAGCCAAGAGTTATAGCAGACTTAAAATATCATCAGAACCCTTTGATTTAACATATAATTGATGGTTCTGTGAGTGATAGGTCTCAAAACGTTATTACAATATTGTTGCTTTTGTGTATATTTTAGTACATTTTCCTTAAAAGACTTCCCTACGATATCAAGCAAGAGGATGTTGTTAAATTCTATTAAGTTCTCAGATAATAAGTCCATTATTAAGATCTTGGTTATAATTAATCGGAGATGATTTTGTCTTTTTTTTACTTGGTGGATGTGGGTGTCATTGTTGGGATTGCCAATTGTTGTCCAAAGTCAAATGTCCCTGAAAAGTGGAGGTAGTAAAGAATTAACCATTTTGGTAAGTTTAGAGACCATAAGAACGTAGACTATAATACAGAGGAACAGAATTAGGGCATTCGGCCCACTGAGTCTGTGCCACCATTCCATCATAGCTGGTTAATAACTTTTTCACCCACCATTCATTCACCTGCCTTTTCCCTGTATCCTTTGACAGTCTTACTAATCAAGAACTTATCAATCTTTGCTTTAAATATACCCAATGACTTAACCTTCGCTGCCATCTATGGCAATGAATTCCACAGATTCACCACCCACTGGCTAAAGAAATTCCTCCTCATCTCTGTTCTAAAGGGACAGTCTTCTATTCTGAGGCTGTGCCCTCTGGTCCCAGACTCTCCCACTATTGGAAACATCTTCATCATGCCTTTTCTATCTAGGCCTTTCAATATTCAATAGGTTTCAATGAGATGCCAACTCATTCTTCTAAACTCCAGTGAGTACAAGCACAGAGCCAAACACTTTTCATAAATCAAGCACAGAGCCAATCACTTTTCATACCTTTTGTTCCCAGGATTATTCTTGTGAGTCTCCTCTAGACTTTCTCCAATGCCAACACATCCCTTCACAGAAAAGGGGCCCCAAAACTGCCCGTAATACTCTAAATGTGGTCTGACCAATGCATTTTAAAGGCTTAGCATTATATCCTTGCTTTATATTCTAGTCTTTGCAAAATAAATGCTAAAATTGTATTTTCCTTCCTTACTAACGACTCAGCCTGCAAATTAATCTTTAGGGAATGCTGCACTAGGACTCCTGAGTCCCTTTGCAACTTAAAATTCTGAATTTGCTCCCCATTTAGGAAATAGCCTCAATCTTTATTCCTTCAACCAAAGCACATGACTGTAAACATCCCTACGCTATATTCCATCTGCCTCTTCTTTGCCCATTCTCCTAATCTGTTCAAGTCCTTCTGCGGATTCCCTGCTTCCTCAAAACTGCCTGCCTCTCCTCTTATCTTTGTAGGGTCACATGAACTGGGCAGAGATAGCAAATCTTTTCACCGAAGGGCATAAATAAAGAGCATTGGAGAACCAGATGGATTTTTCTGATAATTAGATATTTTCAAGATTGCCAGGAATATTTCCGATTCTGTATTCCAGAGGGTGATTGATAAGTTTGTGGCCTAAGGTAGAAGGAGCCAATTTTAGAAAACCTAGCACATTTATTTCTCCTACATTTACACACTTAGTCCAACTGTCGTGGAGCATACGGATCCCTTCTTTGTAGAAGTCGGCGTCTTGGACCTCCAGCAGTGGTCCACAGCAGGAGTGATTGATAAGTTCATGGCCTACAGTAGAAGGAGATGAGGAGAAACTTCAAACTTTCTACATTTTCACTCAAAGAGTTGAACTGCATGTGCATGTAATGAGAGCTGTGTAACTCATCTCCTTCTACCTTAGGCCACGAACTTATCGATCACCCCTGCTGTGGACCACTTCTACAAAGAAGGGATCCGTATGCTCCATGACCGCTGGACTAAGTGTGTACATGTAGGAGGGGACTATGTTGAAAAACAGATGTGCTAGGTTTTCTAAAATTGACTTCTTCTACCTTAGGCCACAAACTTATCAATCACCCCTCGTACATCAAATTATTTTAAGTTAAACACCTCAGATACTAAAATGGGATTAAAGCTCATACTAATGGATCAATCATTCAATCTGTTGGGTATACACCCAGTGGTCACTTTATTAGGTATACATGCTTGATAATGGAAATATCTGATCAGCCAATCATATGGTAGCAACTCCATGCATAAAAGCATGGAGACATAATTAAAAGATTCAGTTTTTGTTCAGATCAAACATCAGAATAGGGAAACAATGTGATCTAAGTGTCTTTGACTGTGGATTGATTGTTGGTGCTGGATAGGATGGTTTGAGTATCTTCAAAACTGCTGATCTCCTGGGATTTTCATGTACAGCACTCTCTAGAGTTTACAGAGAGTGATGCGAAAAACAAAAAAAAAATTCAGTGAGTGGCAGTTCTGTGGGCGAAAATGCCTTGTTAATGAGAGAGGTCAGAGGAGAATAGCCAGGCTGGTTCAAGCTGACAGGAAGATGACATTAAGTCAAATAATCATGTGTTACAACTGTGTTGTGTAGAAGAACATCTCTGAATGTACAATGCATTAAACTTTGAAGTGGATGGTCTACAGCAGCAAAAGACCATGAACAAATCTCCTGCGAACTGGACACTGAGTGTAAGCCCAGCAGCTGAATCATTGTGTTATTTTACACCATTAAGAAACTACCAATTTTACTGTAGTCTAATTCACAGTACCGATTTCTTTCATAAGATTTGACCAAGTTATTGTGGTGTGATGTCTGTTCATTTTTCTTTTCCATGTGTCTGAAACCTTCTCAAGTTCTACATCTCTGTACTCTTTACATTTTGATGCGTGCACAGATTTTATTCTTCTTACTCCATAGTTAGTGGCAATGATTCAGTTATGATCTTTGGAATCACCTCCACAAATCTCTCCCAGCTCTTCCTTCCTCTCCTTTAGGAGTGCTCGTTAAGCACCTTTGAACCTTGAAGTGGTTGGGCTAAAGCAGCACAAGGCCAAACTGGGTTCCACTTCCCTGGCCAGACTTGTACCTAACAAAATGGGCATTGAATGCATATCTTTTTCTAAGACTGTGGATTACACCCAATAAATCATTAGAAATGCAGTAACAGTTATCAAGAAGGAAGTATTGCAGCACAGTTTTGCATAGCACAAACACCAAAAAAATCAGCACAGTTTTGTAATGCTAATTCTGCAGTGAATCTGGACATTATATCAGAACTCCCCTACCTATCTTCAAAAGATTGCCATGAGTTTGATAGCGTGTGAAATCATGGTTTCATATTTCATATTTCATAGTACATATGTCTGTGGAGAGGACGAACTTCAGGCTGTACCCCGTTTACAATCTCAGGTATTAAATGTACTTTGAACTTGAAAGATAACTCCCTGAGAATTATATCAGTGTATTTGAACGTGGATGGCACAATTTCTAGAATATTGTGTCTGGTGATTAAAAGTTCAGTAAAAGAGCTGGGTACTTAAAAAGAACTTAACTTAAAACAAAAGACCCATAGAAGAGACTGATTCAACAGAGTAACACACACAAAATGCTGGGGAGCTCAGCAGGTAAGGAAGCATCTATAGAAAAGAATAAATGATCAGTGAAGATCCTGATAAAGGGTGTTGGCCTGAAATGTCAACTCTTTATTCTTTTCCATAGATTCTGCCTTAACTGGTGGGATCCTCCAGCCCTAGCATTTTGTGTGTGTGTTTTGTGTGTGCATTTTGTGGATTTCCAGCATCTGCAGAATCTCTTGTGATTATGATTCAACAGGATCATGTGGATTATTTTTACACAAGGCCCAGATCTGCCACGCTCTCACTTTCTCTCATTTACATTCGCTTCTACAATAAATGCTCATGGAGAAGATTTCAAATGTGTACACTTAGCAACAGGCATTGTGACTAATTCAAACAATGTTTATGCATGCTCAATTAAAGTAGGTGCATTTTGTTAAAAGCAAATAGCTCCACTGCACACCCGCCTTGCCTCTTCACATCCCCACAACCGCAGACCACCCCCCACTAGATCCCAACACATCACAATTTTGGTTTGAATCTGCACATACAGATTATGGTGAGAAAAAATTATTATATGCATCATCCTTGTTAATATGCTTCATGGTCTCTTTATTATTTATAACTTAAAGGTAAAGGAATAGTCACTTCTGGCCCTCATGATGTACATTTTCCAAATTTATATGATCTGTCACATCTGCCATTAGCACATTCTGCTGGACTGACAGACGTATTTTCCTACAGCTGGACTGGTGAGATGTGCTCTTACCCTCTGAAGATTCAGTCGCATTAGCTGGTGAGCTGAATGCGTCATTTGAACAATGGAAGCCTGTCAGCACAGACAGCAGGGCACAAATGTATGATCTCAACACTGACAGTGAGGGTCTCTAAGGGTAAACTGCTTTGCTGGAACTAATTAAACATATGAAATTATTACAAGAATATGCAGATGTTGTTTACATTTTACCATATGCTATTATGCCAGGTAATAACTCTCATACTGAAGACACCCCCATCAAGAAGAAATGGTCTGAAGCATAGTCTCCAGGTGTCACCTTTGAGCTGCTTGGCTGACTGTGAATTTGACAGAATCTGACTGTACAAAAACTCAGCAGCTTTCTGCCTTGCATCGCTTATCTACCTTGACGCATCCTGTTGTTACCAGAAGCAGAGGCAACTTTATATTCCCTTTACTACTTACCTTTTGCAGATTGCTTTGCTGTGTTTTAATCAATTCAGTTGCAAGTTTGCTCAGCTGTCAACTTGAATGGTGGAGTTATAAATATTAATATTTTAATATTCACAAGTTAAGTTGTCTATAATTTAATAAAGTATAACAGGATTGTTATATTATTTAAATATCAAATCATAACTTTCCATGATAACAATATTTAAAAGTACAAAGGAATTATTTATTTTGATTTTGTTCATCTTTTCTATTTCAATTATAATGACTATTCAGAACATTACAGTAACTAATTACTTTTATTTCATACCCCAGCTTTTTTGTTTAAAACTGGAATTATGTTTTATATAAACTTCAAGGTGGAAAGATTACACACATGTGGTGTAACAGACTAATTTGTCCATGAAGGGTTAGCAGGTTGTCTGTACAATATATACATTGACATATTCAAACGTATTTTGGCGCAAAAATTATTGGGAAAAGTAAAATTAAAATGCAAAGGATACACTGTAGATATATCAGTCTCTGTTATAATAAATCACAAAACAATATTTCAGGAGTAGTAGGCTCTTGATAGAGCTATTATAAAAAAGGTCTGTACCTGAAATATTAATTTGTCATTTTCCTTTAAAAAAGAAGACTGAAAGGTTATGTACTTCAGCAATCATCTGCCTTATTTCACATTGCAGTTTTCATAAAATATAACAGAATTACAAAAATATCATCATGTAAATTGTGTCTATAACTTAAAACAGAACTCATCATTGTTTTTAATATTTTGTGGTAATTATTTCAACCATTTATGATTTGTTTAATTGTGTTCATTTTTTCATGGCATTTCTTTATTAAAATCCTTCACTCCTACCAGACGTACACCAGGAAAAACAGGCCACAACAGCCAATTACATTGACCATCAAAAGGAAATAATGTTTCTTCACTGTTTACTTCAAAAATTTGAGTGAACTCAATTCAATATTTAAGTTGGACGTTTTATTATTTGTGTTGTTGGTTCGTCATCAAATATACACAAGATATTTTTAAAGTTACAAAAACATCTGAGAAAAAAATTCCCATGCTCACAATTTATTAATTATTACTAATGCTCTCTTTATCAGTTACAGGTTTTCATTGTCTACGTCAAAATTTGTAATCTGATCCAGACATCATAATAATTCTAATAATTATCAGTTCTCTCATAAAAACTGGCTATAATCACCAGTCGCCAACTTTTACAATATAGCGTTCATTCAGATGAATACACTTTGTCACACCTATGCAATCAATCAGACTGGATTTTGAAACTAGTATTACACAATATTAATTTTATAATATACAAAACTCCATCATTTTTCTCATTTGAAAAAATAGGCTGCTGATGCTTATTGCTAGAAATGTTTTGTGTATATTTTGTATTTTTGCAGTATAAGCTATTTTTCACAATATTTGATTAGCATACATCTATACATCCAAAATGAAATTAAATTGTGCACTTTAATGCTACGAAAAATCGCACTTATTATTAAGTTTATTTTGTAACTGAATATGGTAGGAAATTTTAATAAGGTGAGATTGCATTAAAATTAGTAGATTGCAAGGTCAGCAGAACAAAATCAGCTTAATAGTACTTTATATTTTGAAATTAAGTAGATTTACATGTCATTTCATTCTAACCAATAATACTCAGCATGGATCTTAATTAATCCATTAATCTAGGGAAACCGTTTCATTGTTAAGGATGAATTACTTAATAAACTAGTTCATGTGCACTTTTCTCATTTGCTTTCATTTTCCTACTAATATAACGTCACAGAGAAGCAATGCTGTTTCAAACAAGAAATAAGTAAGCTTTTGAGATGAAAATATAATGCAAATTATCAGTGTTAGTGATGGCATTGTATGTTAATTTAGAAGTTTACTCCACAAGATTATATATTCTGGAAATCAACATAGCATATAAAAGGAAACATTTTAGATAACTTAAAATATTTTGAGATAATTTTTCGGAAATACCTATTGTTGTTTACAATCAGGCCTGTATATTTGCCTCTTATATGTTGGAATTAACTCCATCTGCTGATATTAATACTCAAAAATTAAAATCAATTATTGATTCTCAACATACTTTCTTCAGTTGCTGTAATTATAATGCAGCTCTTAATGGTGATAAATTATTACAAACCCAAAAAATACAGACAAAACTAAAACAAAAAGGTCTTTCTATCTCTCTTTTCACCATCCCATTAAGCACTCCAGAATATTGTCCCTTTGATTTTAAAATTATGCAGAAAATACCAACCTAGAGGTTACTGAACTGCTTGACTCCCATGCTGTTTGGGACCGGCTGTCTTTAATGAACCAGACAGCCCACTATTGAAAGTGATGCCCACCTCTAACCTCTTTAGTGCTTCTACTCCCCTCCTCTCGGGTTAGCATTCAGCTGAGGGGTACGACAATTTGGCAGAAGTTTTCAGACTAGTTGGCAGCCAGTTCATCCCTGGGAGTTTTCAGCTGACATCTCTCTCAACCAGTCTGAACAGAGGTCAGTGGCAACCCTGACTCCCAGGCCCCAACTCACCAAACTGTGTCACAAGTCATGACCAATATAAATTGAAATTTTAAAGCTCTGCTGTGAAGGTTTTCCTTCTCTCAATACTTCCTGGGTGACAGCTTATATTTGATGCAGCTTATTATAGTGTTAAAAATTCAGAACGCGTGCAAGCAGCAAATATTTTAGATCAGAAAAAAACTGAACCTATCTGCATTTCTGCAACACTAGATAAAGATTTATGTCATGTCCTTGAAAATGAAATACATGAATTATGTTTAAGGATTTTTAAATAAGCAAAATTATCATTTTAAGCAACATATGATAGATTTTTTAATTGAGCCAAGATATTTGTACCTCATCCCATATAAATGTTCTGAAACACAGTTGTGCAATGTGATTAGTATTCAGCTTTGGTTTTGCTAAGACTTAGCTTGAAAAGTAATGTATTATATGTTGTGAACAATGCTTCCCCCCACCCCACCTACTAAGAAGTTCTCAAAGGGATTAATGATATTAATAAAAACAAATTAAGGCACTTATCTCAGCGGTGATGCCAACAATTGTCATTCAGGTAATTAGATTTCTGAAAAGCATTTAACCAGAAAACAATGGCATATTATTATGCTGACTGAACTGTGAGTTATTTTGAGTGCTGGGGCTACTTGTCACAGTATTTTTTTAAAGAATTCTAGCAGGCCTAGAGGACTGCATTTCATAGCGTATTGAAAGTAGATTCCTTGGGTTAGTGTATGAGCCAGACATTGCCAGACTACACTAGGCAGAGATCAATTCTAAACAATTATGTAAAAATTATGCATAGCTATGCAAATATCATGAAAAATACATTCCTATTTTTTCACATTTTACAATGAAACCAGTTAGATGCTTGAATTTTTTGTTGTTGAATAAATTTAAGCATTTGCAAAGATTATTGTGTTAGGATATTGACATTCGGAATTTCTACTAGGAATCTATAACAAATCAATTAATATGCATTACATATTAACATAGTTTTGTGTACTAGTTCTTATAATATATGAAATGGGGAACTTTAACTCTTAACAGGATGAAAATATATTTCATAATCTTTTAATTTTTCCTTCGGCTCTTCAATTTAAAAGTGAATTCAAAGCTCTATAATACTGCAGTAATACTAGCTTTCATATTGCATGGTTTCATCACTAATGTTGATATTATTATGCTGAGCTAGGAAAATCACTGAATTCATTATATTAAGTTCTATCACCTTAGCAGGGCTTGGCAGGAATTATATTCTGTAAAGTCTTCTCATATGAAGAAATATGTATGCAGTACAGCTAATTAAGATATGTAAATTTCTATAATGGTACTGTTGTTCTAAATGATACAAATATGCTTTTGAACTTGCTAAACTATGGGATAGTGAGGGATTGGACACAAAATAGATATATCAACTGATTTGTAGAATGATAATGTGGTTTTATCTTTTTTTAAGTCGTGTTTAAGGAAATTACCATTATAATGAACATGTGCAGTATAGGTTAGAGGTTTAACAATAACTTCAATAGCTTTATGTTACTTATTGTTTAAAAAATGAGAAAAGTAATTATTTTCTAGCACATGCTTTCGCTGCATTATTGTTCTATAGGAGTCTCAAGCACCAATGCAGGAATATTTGTGCTGTTTTTAAATTATGTTAGCTAATTTGTTTCAAGGATTATTACAAATAAATGACATTGATGAGAAGCAAGCTTGGAGTTTTGTTCAATAATAACTCTCTGCACATTTTCACGTTTCAATTTGATTTAAGCTTAGCTCAGTTTGACAAGGCTATGTGCTCCACAAGTCACTTAAACTTGATTTAATAGGCGACATGGGTTGGGAAATGTACAACTCTTTACATGTTGGACATCTGAAGTAAATGCAAGCATCACTCTTGGATGTGATAAAGTAATCTTAAGCCAGCCCCAGCCTGCCACATCGAGCCTAAAGGGATTTGATGTGGGTGTCAGAACCTTTGGCTCAGGGGTCACTCTCTGTTCTTGCTTCCTTTATGACAAAAGCAGGCTTTTGTCTTGTGTATTCATCACTGATGTTGCACACAGGCTTTTTTTTCTGCCTTCAGAAACATTTTCATTAAAGGTGAAACTCTGAAGTATCGAAGACAGACTGTATAAGTTAAAATCCAGAGCCTCTTATGCAGCCTGATTGAAATCACTACAGCTCCATAGCTATGTCAGGGCCATCATATCTCAGAAAGACATAAAACACATGGAAACATCAATAAAAAACAAGCTACTGACAGCTCAGAGACATACCAGCTGATGATAGGAGAAAGGGGGAAGGTTATGGCTCAAGGGGGAATTTTAAAATGCCTAACAGCCAGTGGAAGTGTCTACAGACTTCAGGGAGGCTGACGAACACAAGATAAAGTCTATCAGGTTATCACCTGTTCGAGCAGGAACCCAGACAGCAAGGCCGCAGGGACCGTGGATGACACATGACCCATTTTATTTGCAAAATATATCAGAGAAGAGGCCCCATACAGTAAGGTTGCCTTGACAGCTCTTATGCCAAGTCAGATAAAAGAAAATGTTAAAGAGGAAGATGAGCAGCATGTTACAGTGAAGGAATTCTGCTTCTAGCTATGGTTTGAGACAAAAAAAATAGCAAAGTGTTTTAATTCTTTT
This sequence comes from Mobula hypostoma, assembly GCF_963921235.1. Taxonomy (NCBI): domain Eukaryota; kingdom Metazoa; phylum Chordata; class Chondrichthyes; order Myliobatiformes; family Myliobatidae; genus Mobula; species Mobula hypostoma. The sequence continues at coordinate 70,369,111 of NC_086109.1, forward strand.
TACTATGAGTAGAGCAACTCATGTACTGAGATCAGAGATGTTTTCAAGTGGTAATTTTATTTGATTGGTATAATAATGAAAGTAGCTTTTTTAAAGTTCAACCTTTTGACTGTTGGGGGTACACTTCATTGCTATTATTTTGATGTGACTTGAAACATTCTTTTTCATGCAATATTTGTTAAATTAAAAGTGATTGAAGTTTCAATTGACAATACTACTATGACCCCACCTTTGTAGGGATGGTACAACATTGCAGGAAATTAAAGTTTGCTGAAAACACTGCAGGTTAATTACAGTTCTTTAAATTTTGATATGTCAGACTGTTCATATTAAGATTCAAGATTAGTTAATGTCATTTCAAGTACACAAGTGTAAAGGAAAACAAAATAGTTGTTGGTCTAGATCTGATGCAGCACAAAAAGAAACACAATAAGATAAAGAGCATGATAATAGAGAGAAACAAAATACCGTGTAAATACATAATAGCTTATATACATAGATTGATTGTATGTCCAAAAAGTGGTGCTAGGCACTGGAGTGGCTGTACATAAGGTGACACTAACAGGAAATGATAAAGTAGTGGTGGTGGAGTGTGTGGAGAGGAGGATTAGTTGGTAAAGATGTTGATCAGTCTTACTGCTTTGAGAAGGTAACCATTTTTGATTCTTGTGGTCTTGATGTGGGTGTTACGTAGCCTCCTCCCTGAAGAGAGAGGGAGAAACAGTCCAGGAGCAGGTTGGATGGGATCTTTCATGATGATATTGACCTTTTTTCTGACACCATTCTGTATATATGTCCTTGATGGCTGGTAGTCTGGTGCCGGAATGTGTTGGGCATTTTTGACTATCTGTTGCAGAGCCTTCCCATCCACTGCTGTACAGTTTCCGTACCCTACAGTGATACAGTATGTTAGGATGCTCTCTACTGCGCATCTGTAGAAGGATATTATCCACATAGCAATATTGCAAATTACGTTAGCATAATATCGGTTGCACTTTTCCCATCAAATGAACCTAGTTTTAATGCTAAATTTCTGATTGTGGATTTTCTGGTTCTTTGTATGAGATTCAATAATTAATGTAAATTTATCTTACACAGTTTTTACATAGCCTGGATACCTTGGAACAGGGGAAATGTTGGTAACCAAATAAGAATGAGAAATATTGATCTGAAATATTAAAAAGAAGCATTCTTAAATATTGGAATTTTGTTATTTGGATGATCTTAAACCTTGCACAGTGATGCTGATACTTTTTGAAAGACATTTAAAAATGTATTTTTTGGATATATAGTTGGTTCATTTTCCACCAGTGTCAAAAATTTCCAGTCCTTGACTTTTGTTTGACTAGATTCTGCTCAATTAACTCAAATTCAAAAAACTGATCTCATATATTAATTTTATAATTTTCAATTTAAATCCGCTATAACACAAAGGGATAGGTTTGAAAATCAATTTATCTCCACAATGGTCCAAAATGCCCTGGAAAAATAAATACAATTCGTATTTAAGGCTGTACGACAAGTATTTGGCCAACTTCAAGTTATCCTTTAGGCCCCTGTGTATTTTCCAAGAATAAAGAAAAAAATATAATTTATCTTGCTGTAAATTTTCTACTGTGTTACTTCAGAATGTTAGCCTAATATTTCAAGTTATTCAAGAGAATCCAAATATAAACTTCAACATTTTACAAATTCTTTCAACATAATTAAAGCAAGTGAGCAAACAAAAGTACGTGCTTTAATTGTTCAGGTTTAGGTACTGGTATTTTGAACGTTGCAGTTTCACTGTTATCTCCGGTGCTGATGCATATGCTGATACACTGATTTTGTCTTCTGAGATATCTAACACTCTCCACTTGGAGGGCAGCTGGGAAACTACATTACTTTAGCCGAATACTGTAAACACACTAACTTAGCAATAATTTCAACAACCCTTTTATTTTGGTCATTCTGCAAGCATTAAATATGTTAGGAATACAGTTAGAAATAAATGGAAGTATTTGTCAACATTCTTTAATGTTGGTCTTTTACTTTTAAAATACTTTTGCTGACACATCAACATTCTGGAAGCCCAGAAGAAATTATACTTTTAGTTACGTATTATTTTAGTTCTTCCAGCTGTATTAGGAAAGAATGATGGAGCTAAAGAACAGTATAAGTAGATTTTGTGCAGAGCTATGTTGTGCAGATTGTGCATAATATTCAGTATCACCAAGTAACACTTCACGGGAAGAACATGGTTTTTTTTATGAAATCAATAGTTTTCCTGTACAAATTCCCAAGTGATTATTGACCTTGTAAGAACCTAAAAACTTCACTACTTTCATTCCTTCCTCCAGAAGTTCAAGAAGGTGCTTCTTTGGTCAAATGCTTACTTTGCTGATGATATCCACATCCTAAAAGGTGAATAGTCTTTGTCTACAGTCATGCATGTATCAATTAGTTTCATTCAGGATTAAGTAATAATTTGGTAGCTAATTTTGGGGGATAAATTAAATTCCTAATCTCCTTTCTAGCATTCCATTAATGTTATTCCTCATCAAAACTGACAACTAAGTTTTCAATTGTAAAATTTGTCTTGAATGTATGATAATGATTATAACAAAATGCACTTAAAGCAATAGACCTTACACTTAATTTTTTTTTACACCCACACGACTGTGTGCATTAAAAATAAAGGAGTGGACTGGTTTTGTGTGTAGAGTTTCCTGGCTGTGTAAGTGAATTGCCCATCCATCAGTCATTTTGTTTGAATTAGTTCTAAAAGTTGGAGTTATACATGGATGTTTTGTGCTTAATAAGCTTGCTGGAGTATATATTCACAAGAAGAAAGAGAAACTTATGATTTTGTGGAAACTTTAAAGAGACCATTTTGGCCAAATTTCAGAGCTGTGGTTTGTCTAAAGTGAAAAGCTCCCATGTATTTTTCTATTATTCTTTATTTTCTTCTTCACTGACTTGAATAATTACTTATTCATCACCGAAGATCCCATTCCCTTGGCCAACACAAACATGACCACTAGACCAAGGCTTCAGATCTTCAAGTTTATATTTTGGCTAACGCAAACAAGGTAGCACTAGATTAAATGCAGCCATGTAAGCAACCCAGTCAAACCCAACATATTTATATTCTCGGTTCTAAAGAAATATGCATACTATTATTTTCATAGAGGGCTGTGTTCATTTGTTAGTACCTTTCACTTACTCATGTTGAAGAATTTCAAGTCTTTCTTACATTTTCTGTCACTTTTGATGAGTTGGCCAGGTATACACAATTTTTGTCATTGAACAAATTTCTTTCCAGTTTTTGGAAAATTGTTCCTTCGTAGCTTTCCTTTTGTAAGGCTCACGTCACAGAACAGAATGGGTTCCTCAGATTTTGAACATTTCTTTGCAGGTCTTGGTGGAGAAGATCGAGAAGAGGCATGGAGCATGCAGCCTACGAAGCCATCAATGGAAGGTTGGGAGGGTACAGCTCAGGAGTGCATTGCCAGAAGTCAATCTGAGAAAGACTGGAGATAGTACCTGATGCACTATCAATTACTCCAAAAAACTGGAAGTGAGTAAATACTGAAAGGCTTTTATTAACAGTAAAATGGATCCACGTCCATGCTGTATGTCCGTTCTGGACTGTGGGAAGAGCAGTGACACAATCGCCTTTAGTCAGGGGTCTATGGGAGGAGCCAGAGGAGCAGTCAGCAGAGGGGCGTGTGCAGGCATGTTCAGACAGGTAACCCAGTTACAACCTATATACATGGTTTACCACAGTACCAAAGAAAGTTAAATACTTATTATAATCATGATAGTCAACATGGTCAGTATTACAAATGCCAGATGTAGCACAGTAGATATTTTCTTCAAATAGCATATCTCAAGGAGTGCACCAGTGGTCTCACACACTGCTGAATACACTGCATCTTCAACACTCATCAACTAACAATCACAATCAACGAAATATTTAGATACTTCAATGCCCAGTATTACATCTAGCATTGCTCTAATTCTCAAACCCACGTCTTGACACCAATGTCTTGCAAACACGTTAAGCCACACACAATAACATAAACCATCCAATCTTGCAGCACACCAGATCAGTAAATGTTGACAGAATCACCAAACTAGTAAGTTTCAAGGGCAGCCCCTGCAGATTACACCCATAGAAGAAAGGATGCACTCCAGGCGTATGAAGTTAATACCATAATGAACTCAGTGATTAGCAAGCCCAAGACCATTGAAGGTGAGAGTGTTTTCTTACATAAAGCTTACCAAATTCCACTTTGGCTGTGAATCATGAATGGCTGAAGCTGTCCTTTAACCAAACTTTACCCTGGTCCATTTTACTACCTATGAACAATGTGCTGGCAAGGCAGTGGAAGAATAGTGATGATGTCCATTTCAATTGACAGACCTGGATTCTAGATCAAAAAATGACACTTTGCATACAGTGGTAGATCTGAACATGGTCAGTCACCAACCTATCCTATACCCAGTCTAAGGGGAGAGATTAGCCCAGCTGGCAGCTTCCCAGAGGTTCATGCTGCAGAGAAGTTCAACTGCAGAGGACTCAAATTAGTACCTAACCAAAGGGGTTTCACAAGAGTCTGAAAGGCATGCACATTGGAGAGCTGAAGGCTTGCTGGAAAGCTTGCATACAATGACAAGGAACATGAAGAAGACAAACACTACTGCTATACAGAATTTTACCTGGAGTCCATCGTTTCCAGCACACTGGTTTACTCAACCATTCAACAGACTTGTGTCTCAGTTTCTATTGGTTGGTTGTTGCACTGGAAAATCAGTCTTCCTTCATTCGAGGTTATCTTGCAGTTCAGAAGCCTGCCCTCCAACAGAATATTAGGATAGCTGTGGAGCCTGTTTGAGGGAGCTACAGTAGCTCTGTAGACCTTGAAACGCCTGTCCTCTCCTAGCAACATAGCATTTGTTGATCCCGCCACACTGACAATTCCAGTTCCTTAGCTGTTGCTTGTCAGCCAGTCTGAACCACGCATCTGAGATGATGCAGTCTGGAACTGAGTCTTCTTGCCTGAAGCTGCTTGATTAACTTTAGCTTTGATCTGTCACATCAAAACATTGTGAAATTCTTTGTTTTGTGTCATATCAAATCAGCACGATTTTGCTGGCTAACCCCCAAGTGTTGCCACATTTCTGGGGCTAACATAGCTTGCCCGCAGCTCACTAACACTGACCGTGCATCTTTTGGAATGTAGGAAGAAACCAGAGCACCCAGAGGACAACCATACAATATGGGGAGAATGTGCAACCTCCTTACAAAAATAATGCATTGTGCTAAGTTTGTTAAATAAAAACATAAGATAATGACTATTTTACATTATGTGATGCATGATGTGTTAAACAAATTTTATTTAGTATTATGATTTTTGAATCATAAAGTATAGTCTAGTCATTTAGCATGGAAACATGCCCTCCTGGCCATTGAGTCCTTGTCACACTTCATTCTCCCAGATTTTCCTTTTATTCTCATTTCCATCCAGATTCAATTACTCACCTGCACTAGGGGGTAATTTGCAGTAGCTAATTAAGCAACCAAGCTGCACCTCTTTTAGATGTGGAAGGGAGTGATAGAAACCCATATAGTCACTGGGAGAATGTGCAAGTTCTCTGCAGACAGTGCTGGAGGTCATAAGCCTAGCAGCTCTCTTGGCTTCAATAACAAGTTTCTCTGTCAGGGCATATGAATACAAAAGGTCCCGCCAGGTAGTGGAAGAAATTCTCGACCTCACAAAAGATCACCTGCCTGTCCCACCTGCCATCCTTGCCCCATTTGTGGATCAGTCTGCAGGTTTCACATTGGCCTCATTAACCGTCTTAGAAGCAAAAAAAAACAATGAAAATATGTAATGTGTCAGTCGCAAGGAACTGCTGAGAGGAAGAAAAGTGAATGGCAAACAGATAACTTCAAGTCTATGTGAAGATACACAGCAGTCAGACAACTTGTTGTAATTAATTGGCAGTCCTGTGCCAATCTGATAATCTTGGAAATTTCCATACGTACAACAGAACATAGGATGGAAATACTCTTTGGGACAATATCATTATCAAAGTGAAGGGTGCACACAGGAGTATCTGGAATAAGATCATGCATGAATCCAAGAAGAAGTAAATTCCTTTCATAGGAATTGGGCCAGATTCAGTGTGATGCTGGGATTTAATGAAGTTACGGAAACATTGCAAAATAATTTCAAGCCAACAATGTTAAAGATTGTGGAAAGTAATAAATTTGTAGACTATAATTAAAGGATTAAATAGATGATTAACAAATTGTTCAACAGTTCCGAATGTTAGGGAGTATGCTGGAGTTTTTTTTTATTGGAACACACACAAAATGCTGGAGGAACACAGCAGATTAGGCAGCATCTGTGCAAATTAATAAACAGTCAACGTTTTGGGCCAGGACTCTTCTTCAGGACTGGAAAGGAAGGGGGAAGACACCAGAATAAAACGGAGGAGGGGAGTGAGATGGCAGAGAAGGAGAACAGCTAGAATGTGATAGGTAAAGCTACGTGGGTCGAAAAGGTAAACAGCTGGAGAGGAGAGTGGAGAGAGGACCAAGGGGGAGGTGATAGGCAGGTGAGAAGATGTAAGAGGCCAATTTGGGAATAGAAGAAGAGGGGAGGGGGAAGGAATTTTTAATTTTTACCAGAAAGAGAAAACGATATTCATGCCATTGGGTCGGAGGCTACCCAGATGGAATATAAGGTGTTGCTCCTCCAGCCTGAGGGTGGCCTCATCTTAGCACGAGAGAAGGCCTTATAACAACATGTCAGAATAAGAATGGGAATTGGAATTAAAATGTTTGGCCACTGGGAAATTCTGTTTTTTTGGTGGATGGGGCAGAGGTGCTTGACAAAGCAGTCCTTCAATTTAAAATGGGTCTCACCAGGGTACAGCAGGTCACATCAGGAGCACTGGACACAATAGATGAACCCCACAGATTCACGTGTGAAGCGTTACCTCATCTAGAAGGACTGTTTGAGGTCCTGAATGGAGGTGAGGAAGAAGGGAAATGGACATTCTGTGCTTGTACGGATAAGTGCTAGAGAGAGATTAATGGGGAATGATGACTGGATAAGGGATATATTATTTATTTTAAAATATATATTTATTACTAAATTTTAAAAGTATTTATTTATTTAGCAATAAGGTGCAGAGTATGTCCTTCTGGCCATGCCGCCCCAGCAACCCCAAAACCCCAATTAATCTAATCATGGAACAATTTACAATGACCATTTAACCCACCTAGTACACCTTTGGACTGTGGGAGGAAACCGGAAAACTGTGGAAATCCTGTGGAAATCCCATGCATTCCACGGGGAGGGTGTACAGAGACTCCTCACAGAATGACACCATTCTGTAATAGCTTATTGGTAGCTGCAACACCACCATACCACTGAAATATGTGAATACAGCAAATATTAACTCAAAGAACCAGTTTTCAGTTCTTACGGTAAATTGCAAGCAGTACACTGAAGTTAAAAGCATAGGTTGCCCCATAGAGGAAGAAATATGACTTGCAAAATGACGACCATGAGTAGCTTACAGATACATCAGCCAAGTATTAAGACAATGGGGTTTTGTTAACTGGCTTACATCAAATCAGGAAACGTGGTCTGTTATTTGCACCATTGTGACTTGAGTTCAAGCTGGCAGACTAGACTGATATTATCACTTAGCCTATCAAACATTGTCACAACTATTGGAAATCAATACTTTGTTGTGTATTCAGGACATTTGTGTACTCAGAGACAGCCCCAACAACACTAACTTTGGGTCTCTGGTATCTCTGTCTTCAGAAGCTTTGAGACATTCTGTGTCAATTAGTTACAAAGATTGTTTGAAAATTCAGAGGTGTTTCCCAATGTAGATATGTAAATCAGAAGGAAGCATTGTCAGCCCAAAGTATTGAAGTAAACAATGTCATTGTAACTATTGAAACGGTATTGGAACACCTAATGATCTTGAGGGTATAAAAATGTGATTTTATTTGGGTTTAGGTGCATTTATGGGTTTGGGAGCCTCTACCAGGAGTGTGTCCATGAGAATGCCTGCTTGTTATTGCAAATAAACACTTCTCTATCACCAGCTTCAGAGTCTTTCTAGTGACTTCGATCACAGTCACAACACTGAAAACCTGTTGTGACACTTCACCTATGGTAAGTTTTGGATTGAGATGCTGTGGATGTACTTACTGATCAGCATATCCAGTGCATGCTACTTAAACTCAAACACCCATGTAAGACAGCCAAATTATGGAAATTGTACATAAAAATGTGAAGTAATTTTAGCTTTGATTGGACATTAGTATATATGCAGCAAACAGATGAATAATGGGACCAGTGGTGGAAGTTTCACCATTTTATCTGGGTCAAATGTGGTTCTGTTGCCATTGCAACCAGTTATTCAACAGAATTCATCATTCCAGAAATAAGATGTTTCATTATTTATTGTAAAGTGAGACTATGTGTTCTCTTTATTTAAGGTTATGTGAAGGAGAGCAAAGCAGAGTAGTGCCAGTCTAGCAAAGTACTAATGAAAGGGAATAATGAAAATGGAACACAACAGAAAGTATATTGCATATCATTGGAGGAGATGAGTATTATAAGGAGTATTATTTAAATAGTGTATACATGACTGGAAATAAACAGTGATCTCAAAATTCAAAGTGCGATGGTCAAAGTAAATGTATTATCAAAGTATGTGTATATCATGCTGAGATTCATTTTCTTGGAGGCATTCACAGTAGAGTAAAGAAATACAATATAATCAATGTGGAAAAAAACTACACACAAAGACTGACAAATGACTAATGTGCAAAAGAAGACAATCTAAGCAATTACAAAAAAAAACAATAATAATCATCATTTATCAAAATCTTGCATTAAAATGCAAACACATAAATGAAATCACCTTGCTATAAATACAAGCCTGATACTGTTTTAGAGTCAGAATACCACAAATTATATTAAGCCTGATCAGTTATTACAGACAAGACAATCCATAATAACCACCCAGATATAAAAATACAGGATAAACAAGCAAGAACAACTTATTTAATAGATATAGTCATTCCAAACACACATAAATCAGCAAGTGAAAAGCACCAGGAATATGCTGAACTGAAAGCGGACATTCAAAGACTTTGGAACATGAACAAGGTATACATTGTTTTACCAACTTGAGCTGAAAAAAATAAATGTTTTACCAACTTGAGCTGAAAAAAATAAATAAGTAACTAAATCTGAGAACATGAGATGTATAGTCCTTGAAACTGAGTCCGTAGTTTTTTGAACCCGTCCTGACGAAGGGTCTCGGCCTGAAACGTCGACTGCACCTCTTCCTACAGATGCTGCCTGGCCTGCTGCGTTCACCAGCAACTTTGATGTGTGTTGCTTGAATTTCCAGCATCTGCAGAATTCCTGTTGGTTGTGTCCGTAGTTTTTGTTGTGTTTGTTAAGGTGAGTGTTCAGCAGCCTGATGGGTGAAGGGTGATAACTGTTCTTGAACCAAAGGACTAGACATTGAGGAATAGGCATAGCGAGAGGCACATAGAAATTCATTGTGAATTTTAGTGACACCTCTGAAAATCAGAACAAACAGAATGAGCTGTTTTTAAACGCAAACAACAGGAATTCTGCAGATGCTGGAAATTAGTCCTGACGAAGGGTCTTGGCCTGAAACGTCGACTGCGCCTCTTCCTATAGATGCTGCTTGGCCTGCTGCGTTCACCAGCAAATTTGATGTATGTAGAATGAGCTGTTTTCCATTATGGACAAAAGGCAAGGTTGCTCATTGTAATGGTAGTTTCCTTAGATGGCTAAATCTGCTGTGGAAAGATGGTGTGAAGAATTGAGGATGAACTGTGAAAAAGTATTGGTATGCATGCATCATGCAGTGTTTAAAAAGAGCTCATGGAATGTTATGAAGACACATTTATTTAAAGATCTACAGAGAGGAAATAAAGGATCCAAGTTCAAGAAGAGCTATAAAAGCAAGTACCAAACTAATTACTGTAAACCTTTCTCTTCCTGAGAAAAGAACCAAAATAGAAAAAGAGCATTGGTACAGAATGATCTTAGAGCATTGGTAAGTATGATACACGGTGATTCAGTAACATCCAACTTGTCAGATAAGACTCAACAGAAAGTGCAAATTAAATGAAGAATGGACAATATTGTTTCACCTCAAAGGTTATATGTCAATTTGACATTATTGAAGATTTTTACTAAATTAGATTTATGAAACTGCCCTGCCCATCTTACTGTAGGCAAAGAAAGGTACCATAGCTTAACAGTTAATATTTGCAAGGAGTATTGTTAGTGAATTAAGGTACTGTAAAATTATCATCAAAAGAAATTCATGCGGCAAAGGTAAGATTGCATCTAATTGTATAGAAGAAAAAAATTTCAAAGACCAAGGAAATGTACAACGAACTTCATTAAAATAATTCTAGAAATAAAAACACTTTCAAGTAAAAGTAAGATCAAAACCAAGATCTACAAATGGAAAACTGAGGCAAAGAGAAAACCAAGGCAACGACTAGAGTCAGAGAGCACAAAACATTCACCTGAACTCTGGTCATTATAGGCTGAGATCCAATTGGGGCAGCACCGTAATGTCATGGTTAGCAAAATGCTTCACAGTACTAGTGACCCAGGTTCAATTCCCACTTCTGCCTGTAAGGAGTTCTTACGTTCTCCTCATGACTGCGCTAGTCTCCTCCGGCTGCTTCAGTGTCCTACCACAATCCAAAGTCATACTGGTTGATTAATTGGTCATTGTAAATTGTCCCGTAATTAGACTAGGGCTAAATTGGGGTTGTTGAGCAGGGCACATCGAAAGGCCAGAAGGGCCTACTCTGAGTTGTACTTCAGTAAATTAAATAAATAAATAATGGTAGATTTTTTTTTTTACCTGACTGTGAACAGAGTTAACAAATTCAGCAGATATTAGAGAAATGTATAGCATCGCAGCAAAGGATCTAAAACCTGGGTAAGAAACATCTCGGCAATATTGCATTACAACACCAAATGGGTGCTGAAACATCCTTTTCATGTTACTGAATGTGGAAATAGGGTAATGATAAGCCAGGCAATGGAGTGCAGCCCTGAAAGATCTATTACTTGCACCTTGTCAAGAGTAACTTCTGAGGGAAATAATCGAACATGGGAGAGAAAATTGATACTCTGTGGATGGTAGATGGCAGGTTTCCTAGACCTGTAAATAATTAGAGCTGTGGTAAATAACTCATTTTTTTCAAAGGTATCGAACAAGAAACACACCTCTACAAAATACACGCCAGGTGAAATGTATGAGAAACTAAAGACATGATTGTGTCTTGTTCATTCGAATTTAGGAATAAAGTATTTGAAGATGGTTCACAGAGTAAGAATCACAATGTAACCTGTAAAGGGCAAAGGTTTAGTTTGTGCAATGTGACATCTCAATGATCAGAAGTATAAGATTTATCTCATGATAGTAGGTGCGAAATACCACAAAGTCCATGTTAGCTCACATACTTTAAGTTCACAGTTGCTAGGAGAACAAGGAACGATGCCAGGTTAAAAATGCTGCTGAAGTGTATTCCAAAATTGTTCAACAAGAAGCAATAAGTAATATCTTCTTATAAGACAACATGGCTGAAATGAAAAATACTCTTTCATCTATCAAAAATCAAGTTCAAAATAAGTAGCACTATCACCATTGTGTAGTTGACAAAGACTGTGAATACCTGTTGCTTGGTTAAAAACATGCATGCTTACTTTTCTTGCCCAAAATAAGGGAAACAGTGAAGAAGGGAATGTGTATTAATGGTTGCAAACAGTAACTGAGTTATTTCAGGAACGCAGAGTGAGTCCATGACAAAACCTTTGAATACGCTGCACACATTTTGTTTGAGCTCCCTGTGTCTTGTGTTATATATTGGTGAGCTCTCCTGTAGTGATTACAAAGATGCTCAGCACACAAAATTGCAATCACAGTAAGACACTCTGTTACCTTTCATTCCTCTCTTTTTCTCTTTCTTTCTTTGTCATCATCCTTTTAAAGTGCTGTTGAGATTACAAGGCAAACAATGAGCCTGTTTGGGACTTAACGTACATAGCACTACAGAGCTGACCAAGTGTGTAGAAATGGAGCATGCTCATAGCAATGGGTTGTTGCATCTGGTTGTAGTTCATTATGTGTACATGGCTCTCATGTTCAAATTGACTTTCCAAGCTACCCACCCAATCATGATCCTTCCAGATTTTCCACTGAAACTGCATGAATCGCGAATGTTTCCTGAATAATAGACAGTGATGAGATTCATATGTGCTGAGAGTTCGGGACAAAGTATCTTCAAATGTGATGCCCACAATGCCATGGATGGATCCACAGCATAGGGAAGCCGATAATCTGATGAAGTAATGGGCTCACGTTGTCCACAGCTCTAAAGCTGAGGAGATTGAAACACTTTGAGTTTTCTCAGATATGAGTGCAGGTATCTCCAAGTCCTTTCATTGTCAGTTTGATTTTGACTGTCTGGTACACAGTGAGATGGTGTGACATGTGAAGTCTTTCTGAGAAGATTACAGGTATCTCAGGAATTATTCTCAGCTGAGGGAGAAGTAGAAATGCTTTATGTGAGTATGCCTTGTTCACAACCATGCTCCCTCTTTATGCCCTCCTAACAAGTAATTCTCCTATGTGCACCCACTCTTTCACCGGTCATATTACATTCCCAAAGGAATACTGGGAATATTTATTCCAGAGGCCTTGAATTCAACACCAACTCCTTGAGCAGCACTTGATGTGAAATCCAAAATCTCTAAAGAAGACTGAAATCTCCAGCAACTGTATTACTAACCTAATCCCTTTAAATGTCACTGGATGGAATGCCACCAAATGCAGATTGCTTATCTTTTCCTGTTAATTGAACACACATCATAAACTGGATTGTAGAATTCAAGTTTGTCAGTGAGGGCTTTAAGTTAGTGTTGCACAATAGTTGACTTCACATACCATTTGCTGTGTGTAATTTCAGTGGGGTGATAGTATCACAAGTTTGAACACCCTCCCCAATAGAAGGGAAATACAATAGTCTCCTTCTCTTGAAAAAATAGAGAAGCACAGAAGAAATGTCATATCCAAACATTTATATTGGGGTGGTTAGCACAACACTACTTATATCAGAAGAGTGGAAGTGCTTGGAATCTGTTTTCTTCATGTGAGGTGCAATTCATAAAGAAATTCAGATCTGTAACAATCTATTTAACAAATTGTTGTAGCGATTCATTAGTTGATATACTGCGGTCAGTTTTTGCGGATCTGCAAAACATAATCTGAGTGATTGCATCATCTGGATTTCCTCACATCATTAGAAATAAGAACTTCCATTGTGAGAGCCCGGTTAAAGATCTTTGACAGAATGTTAGGTATCTTACTGACACCATAGTTGGAAAACCTTAGCCTGTGAATATATTACTTATCAGAGAGATAAGCGTAGAATGTGAGAACAGGCTCCTCACTGATGGGCGTGTTAATGCCTCCTGTCCCAAGGACCCTCCCTTACACGAGGCGACCTCCAACAGTGATTCTTTCAGCAATGTTTGACATGAAGCATCCACTGATTGATCATCTTGGCAGATACCATCTGAAGGAAACGCTTCACTTTTAGTTCTAACACATCAGAAAGAGTCCAATCAGTCTTTTACCTCCTGATATTGGCAATGCATCCCTTTAAACAACAGGAATTAAACCAAGCTAGTGTAATGCATTTCTAGTGGTGATGAGACTGTCCTACAATGATTCTAATGTGATGTTTTGAGCTTGAAAATAGACATCACAAAGAATGGCATCAATCACCCCCCACCCTCCCCCATTCCCCACTCTAACTGTTCTTCTTCACACTTCCAGGGTTCCCTCCCTCTTCCCTTTCCCCTATTGTCAACTCTTCCCTCCTATCAGATTCTTTCTTCTCCAACCTTGGCTTTTCCCACCTACCTGGCTTCACCTGTTACCTTCCATCTAGCCTCTTTCCCATCCCCCCACCTTTTAATTCAGACATTTCACCCCTTGCCTCTCAGTCTTGAAAAAGACTCTCAGCCCGAAACACCGACTGTTTACTCTTTTACATAGATGCTACCTGACCTGCTGAGTTTCTGCAGCATTTTGTGTGTTCAACCAATGCATGTCTGTCCCTGGGATAAGTCAAGTACATTCACATGGATCGTGGATAGAGGTGTTCAGACAAATTTTATGATTGGTATGATTTCAGCTAGAAGCATCTCCTCCAGGCAAAATTGAATTTAGTACTTTTTTTTACTCAAAAAATGGATGCTACATTGCCTATTTTCTAGGCTTTTGTACCTCAGAATAGTTATCATAGATTGTAGTAAATTGGATATGTGCCATTGTAAGAAATTATATTTCTTTGCAAGGTTCCAGTTCAATACTATTTAGAAATAGCAATAGTATAAGTCAGTGGAGAGCTCTGGTGTTTGCTAATGACTGTTCTCTCATTTTTGGCTAGATGCTAAAATACATAAAATTGTATTTGCAACATTTTCTCTTAACATATCTGAAACAGGGACTTTTGAGAACAGTCGTAAGTACTAAAGCATCATGCAATTATATGAGATGGGTGATCAGTTTCAACACTTACAATGCTCTTCACTGTCACTAAGATTCTGCTCCTTTTGCTAATAACTCAGCCCTTCACAGTGTGATTACTCACCTAATTTGAGGAGCAAGCAATCTAGTTTACTGCTGAAAAAGAAAATCCTGTGCAGACATGGACACTGACACTATTCATTCATGTATATTGTACAGCAGCACCAAGCTGTTGTAAATTATAAATGTTCAGTTTTGTCATTTGCCCATTACAAACAGTAATTTCTCCAACATTAGTGGATCAAAAAAAAATTATTACAATTGAAGTAATGCTACAGATGTAATAACTTGGAATGCTTAGCCTAAAAATGGTGCAAAGTAGATCAAAAGGAAATCAGATATATATTGGAAAGGGAAAAGTTTATTGGTTTTGGAAATATTTGGATAGATTTTTTGAAAGAGCTAGCATGGACATGAAGGACTAGATGCTTTTCTTTTCTATCACATGGAGCCAGGGTTCATCCTTGCTAGTTCTCTAAGAGCACAAGGATTGCCAGGGCTGAAACTTCTTGTTTCTCCGTTTATGATACAGTATCTTCAGAACAGAAGCAGAGAAGCTCAAGGGTTTCTGTTTGAGCGGTACACAGTATTGAATTACTTGCTGTGGGGTTATTGGAATAGCGAGACAACAGTAAGTTCCCATTGTTCCCTTTCCATTATTCCAGTTATGACTGAAGCAGCAAAACCATAATGTTGGCTAATTGTTGTAATTGAACTTCACCAGCTGAAATACACCAGACCTATGAAGTAAGGGAAACCCATTTTTGGGAGGATTAGTAGCAACTGAGTGAAAGTCACCCTATTCCCGAAAGCATGTTATGCTTGCTGCAAATTATAATAAGATACTTACACAGTTTATTTATTTTCTGAAAGAAATCTTCCTGATTTGTGCTTGAAGAGCCTGACCTTCCACTCAGCCACTTGCTCAATGAGGAGGAACTGTACATTTGGAACATAGTAATGAATTCAGCACCTCCTCAAAACCATGTTCAGAAGAGTTAATGCTTCTCAAGCAGTTAGAAATGGAGAAATAACCTTTTGTTGATTGGTGGCCTAATACAAGTTTTACATCTCATCACAGAAACCAAATTGAGACTTAATTACATTATCTCCGGCCATACCCTTCCATACCACTTCTGAGAATGGACTCAATTTTTTTAATGTAATAGTCATTACCAATGTCATTTTGCAACTGAAGCAAACATCTACTTACATATTGCTATATATTTACTATTTTGCTGAATATATACAGATTTAGTATGATACTGCAATACTTATAAGGCCAGAATTCAATATTTTTCCAAATGTTAATAGCGCCCTCATTCATTAGTAGTCAAATCTTCAATAGTTGTGCAGGTCTAAAAAAGATTAAAGAACTCCCAAATCAAGTTGCTTGTGGGCATGTCACAGAAACACTTTAGAAGCAATAATATTCCACATAATTTTGTACAATGTAAACATCTAGCTAATCCCATGGTGACCAAGATTAATCAAGTTCTCCATTGATGAGACTTCACTGATTATGATGCGCTTTCTGTCTGTGAGCTTCACGGGTGACTTGCCCTGCTATATGCTGAACTAAGACTGAGGCTTTGGTCCTGCTCTGGCTGCTCTGGCTCCAGCTCTATGGATTCAGTTTGGTTCAGAATGCTGTTGCTTGCTTATACTGTTTGCATGATTTGTGTTTTTTTTTCTTTCTCTTTGGGTTTTGGTCTTTTTTTTATAGTTTTCTTTTGCAGTTTCATGCTTTCTGGCTGCCTGTAAGCAGACAAATCACAATGCATACATACTTTGATAATAAATATACAGTACCTTAAATCCTTCAAATCCTTTGTTTCCAAAATGATGATGCAGCAACAATTTTGTTGTTGCTTTATTTGCACCAGAAAAACATAGCTGTTGGATAGTTATACATGAGCCTGGAATGTGTTGTTAAACCTTTCTGGAACCTAGGCCTGAACAAATTACAATTTCTTTGGAAATAGCACCTGAGTATTCTTTGTGTTCTTAGAATGCAGACAAATTTAAACTTAACTTAAGCTAGTGTTAACAAACAGTGCTAAATTTCTTCAAACGTTCTTTGAACATTTAACGTTTCAATTAATTTAATCAGCATGCACACACATCAGCAACAGCATTTGTTTTTATGAATCTGCAATCAATGAAAAGATTCATTTTTTTTATATCTCACCTATGCTATAAAATCTATTCCAAACAGAAGGAAGCTTAGAGCAGCTTAAATTTAGGGTGATCTTTTTTTTTTAAATTGCAATTAAACACAAGAAGAATTACTCAATTTCATGATGTACTTAAAAATCTGGTTGCATTCTTAAGAGTTCCTTAAATGGCAAATGAACTAATATTCTATCAGATTTGTGTAGAGAAAAAATAGTTTCAGTGCACAGGATATAGAGAATGGGTTTCAGCATGTAGAGCTTGATGAAGAGAGCTCATGTTTAGCTAATTTCAACATGCCTTCTCTTAGATACCATGGGAGAAAAATGGCATTTGGAATTCACAGTAGACCAGAGTAATTTCAGGAGAGAATTGTTGGTTTTGGAAGGCTCAGAGGGGAAAAGACCACAACACATAATACATTGATCATTTTGAAGAAGGAGGAATATTGAACAAGGCGGAGTTGAGCCTTCGTCAAGACCTGATGAAGCAGAAGTTGAACGATATGAAGTTTTTTACACAATTGCTTTTATCACCAGAAATAGTTTATTGTCAGATCCAGCAAAAGACAAGATAGTGAAGTAGATACACAACTCAACAGATATTGCAGGAATATAATGCTTTCTGGTGTTAGTTAACTACCTGAGTAAGTTTCTGTTTCATTTGATTGGAATGTGTCAGTGACTCAGTCAGCTGACTACAAGAGCTGCATAATGTTATTGGTTGGACCTTCACCAGCAAGGAAATAATATTGAGCTATAATACTTCACCGATAAGAAAGAGCTGTCAAAATCCAAGAGTCTTGAAACAATAACAATGCAGGAAGGAAATTTAGAAGCTACTTGCAGTGAGCATTAAATGGAAAAGTTTTACCATTACATATAAGAAATGTATATGTGCACAGAGGTCATAAACTGAGAAAATTTTGTTAGAGCACCAAAGTGATTGCAGAGAATGTCTAAGGATGCAGGCGCACAAAACTGAGATTCATTACCTTGGCAAAGATAGACCTGTATCCAAGTCTTTTTCAAGGATGAAAGAGATGAAAAGTATATTAGTATCAGAATCAGAATCAGATTTAAAATTGCCAGCATATGTCATGAAATGTGTTGTTTGTTGACAGCAGTACATTGCATAAGATTATAAAACCATAAGAGATAGGAGCAGCAGTAGGCCATTCAGCCAATTGCATCTGCTCTGCATTCAGTCATGGGCTGATCCAATTCTTCCAGTCATCCCCACTGCCCTACCTTCTCCCCATACCCTTCGATGCCCTGGCTAATCAAGAACCTATCTATCTCTGCCTTAAATATAACCAATGACTTGACCTCCACAGCCACTTGTGGCAACAAATTCCGAAGAGTAACACCCTCTGACTAAAGTAATTGCTCCACATCTCTGTTCTAAATGGACGTCCTTCAATCCTGAGGATGTGCCCTCTTGTCCTAGACTCCCATACCATGGGAAATAACTTTGCCATTTTTAATCTGTTCCGGCTTTTTAACATTCGGAATGTTTCTATGAGAACCCCCTCATTCTGCTGAACCCCAGGGAATACAGCCCAAGAGCTGCCAGATGTTCCTCGTACAGTAACCCTTTCATTCCTGGAATCATTCTCATGAACCTTCTCTGAACCCTCTCCAGTGTCAGTATATCCTTTCGAAAATAAGGAGCCCAAAACTGCACAAAATACTCCAACTATGGTCACACAAGTGCCTTATACATATTTGCAATGCATAATAATAAAGCAAATTATAAATTACAATAATAAATATATAAAGTTTAAAATTAAATAATCAGTGCAAAAAGAGAGTAAAGGAAGAAAAAAAAACAGTGAACTAGTGCATAAGGGTTCATTGTCTGATGACAATAAACACGATAAAGCACTTTCCAATAGTTCAACTGTCATTGATGATGATTGAGAAGTCTATAAGACAAGTCTTTAACAGTTCGAGACACAATGAGAAAGAAGTCTACATTAGACTGACACCAGATATAACAGAGCCAATGATAACTCACTGCACATCACATCCCAGATCATATGAAATCATGTCAGCTGAGAGTACCCATTATGGGAGGAACAGCCCTCATCTCAGGAAGTTAAGATGTGTGAGTTACTCTGTGAGCTGAACAAGATGTGGTGTTTGTGGTATTTTGTGGCTCTCACTCTAACAAAACTGATGTGGAAAGATTGACTGACCCAGTACTAATGATGATGAGTGAGAAAACTACGGTCCTCAATACTTGTTCAGATAGTAATGCCAAGTCACTGGGTATATTTAAATCGTAGGTTGATAGGTTCATGATTAGTCAGAGTGTCAAAGGTTATAAGAAGAAGGCAGGAGAATGGGGTTAAGCGAGGGAATAATTCCCACTACTGCCTATAAGGAATTTGTACGTTCTCCCAGTGACTGCATGAGTTTCCTCCAGGTGCTCTGGTTTTCTCCCATAGTCCAAAGACGTACTGGTTGGTAGGCAAATTTTCCTATGTTCAGGCTAGAATTACGTTAGTCGATTGCTGGGTGGCGTGGCTCGTAGAGCCGGATAGGCCTATTCTACAACCCGTTTGAACCAGCTCTGGAAGGTGAGTTCGTCATCCTATATGTCTAGAAAACTTCACAACAAAATAGAGTGTGAAGGCACTGAGCACTTATTTTTCAAGATTGCATTTCATTGCCAAAGGAGAAATATAAAATTTACACCTCATGCAACTGTGTATACTTCTTTAAAAGCTGTAGCATGGGATCAACTGAATTACAAATGGTTGTCAGCGGGAAAGGACCAGCACTAGTCTGCCTGCATAGAGGCAGGTCACAGCAAAAAGGGTCCCCTCTCTATAAGCTGTTTTCTTTTGTTTAATAAGGGAATCATACCATTAAATAGAATCACTACCTATTTTCCATTACTGAGACATGAATGATATTTATACTTGAGTACTAAGCTCAAACAGTTTTGTAAGGGGAGATTTGTCATGCAAGAATTTGATGGATGTAAAAGATGTAAGGGACTTGAATAAATTGTAGATACAATTCTAATTTGCTCATACACTTAATTCTCCAGTCTTTGAAAACACGACCCAGGTTTTTTCTAAGTACAAATGTGGCAGAATCTCCATAATGTTTGAACCATGACTTTGTGCTTAGTTTTGAAACATTAACATGTATTACTGTAAGTTCTGTTGCTGAAATATTATTGCCCCCAAAATGAGACTGTATTAAAATGTCTCAATCCATAAAAATCAATAATCTCACTGCATTAGTTTACTTGTACCCTATCTTGTATAAGGTTAAGCAATTAGGTAGATTCAGTGTGAGATCAAAAGAGTACAAAGGGAATTTGTCACAGTCACAGTTTATTATTAGTCTATAAAAATACTTTGTACTATTTGAACTGGACCTTAAGCAGTCACATCTATCCTAAATATTACAAAGCACACCTAGTTTGCTTATGAATTCCTCAGTCATTATCCTCCTTGAGTATAGTCACACATGAGTAACACTGACCTTTAGGCTTGTGCTTTAATCCCTTCAGTATTGTCTCGTAAAATTTATACATGTCCATTTTCACTTCTTTCTTTCATTTACCTTAACACATTACCCTATCCTGCTCCATTTTGTTTTTTGGCTACGTTTTGAAAATTTCTCTAGTTCATAAAACAAGGTTTAATTTTAGAGGATTTTATATAGTTTTGAACTAAGTTATTTACAAACAGATTAACACAATAGTAAAGACTGAAAAAAAGCAGTCACTTATCCGATCTGTTCTTGTCTGCATGATCATCTGATCAAGCTGATCAACATGGGTGGATTTCATTTCGTAAGAGTGAGTAACTCTACAAATTTGCATGATCTTTGTCATATTAAAGAGAACTCCAAGGCTGGGATGGTTAAAATAGAGGAATGAACTCAGAAAAATATTTTAATAACAAGACTAGATTAAAAGACTGCAATAATAATACGTGCCAGATACATTTACCAGGTATCCAATAAAATAAGCCAATCGGTATGTTGCCACAGATGTTCCTATGCAAAAGGAAAAATCAGAAATTCTGCCTCAAATTGTAGGTCTTTACAAATATAACTTTGAGATTCCCATGGAAATGCAGAGGCTCCTGTTTCACCTCAAGCTGATCATCATGGCTGGATCTCTATACTTTGTCATGGAGCCCACCAGATGGGAGAAAACTTCCACAGATACTTACAAAGGGAGATCTGCCAGGTTTAACTTACCAGAAGAATAATGGTCCCATTATTCTGCATGGGAAGGAATACCTGGAGATGGTAGTAGAACAAAGGACCCTCTGGGTAATTTTGGACAGCGTTTCTCACCCCCTGCATGCCACCTTAGCTGAACAGAGGAACACTTTCAGTAATAGACTAAGACAACTGCACTGATTCAAAGTGCTCTCTGAGGTCATTCTCACCCTCGGCTATCAGGCTCTATATTGAGTCAACCTATAGCTGGGAAAGTGATCTTGTAGACTTTGACGTGTAAATCTTGTACATCTTAATTTTAAGGTAACATTATTATTCTTTCCAATAATACTTCTCTTCTGATATTTGTATATCTGTGCATTTGTAATGCTACTGTGATACTATAATTTCCTTTGGAATCAATAAAGTATCTATCTATCTACCTATCTATCTATCTATTTTTCTATTTATCTATCTACCTGCAAAGGAGAAGGGTAAGCATGAAATATCTTTTATATGGTTAAATGGGTTGATTTAAATATATTTAATTCTTTTTGATTGCTTTCCAATTTTCTCATGATCTGAATTCTCTTTTTTAATTTTTAATTTTTACAATTATTGTGAACATTTTTAAGAATACATTTTATATGTTTGAATATTATTAAATGTTTGTGAACGTTTGACATGAGCATACATTTTTTTACAGCATCCGCAGATGTGATGTCAGTGGAGCATGGCTTAACTGGTTGTCAAGGAAATTCAGGTCTCACCTTTTGGTAGAAGCGAGGCGTAGAAAGATCTGCACTGTCTTTGATGAGTATCTCCAAGCTCACTCACCCATGGAAGACCAGTTCTAGGAGAAAGCAGCTTTAACAGAAAGGTAACTGTGAGTTCATTAGTGAAGATCTAGGCCACTGTGCAGCAACTAGCTAGGCATTTCTTTTTAGCTCATTGCTGAATCTCAAATCTAATGACATAGTCTTACACTGTTACTGGAACTGCTATTAACATCAATTGAAGGGCAACCAATCAATCCTTTTCTGGAGTCCTGCCTTTTATTTGTGGTTGTATACCCAACAATATTTTTTCATACACAAGGTGTGTGCATTGCTAGCAATGCCAGTGATTGTTCATTCCTCATTGCCTCTAAGAAGATTATCACTTAATCTGCTGAACCCTTTGTAGTGAAAAAAATCCTGTTCTGCAGTAATTACAGTTTCAGGGTTTTGACCTAGCAATGTTGAAGGAAAAGCAATGTATTTCAAAAGCAGAATGGTGTGTACCTTGGAGGACAATTTGTCACTGGTACTATTACTATGCAGCTGCTGTCCTTGTCCTTCCTTAGTTTAATTTGCGACCTGCTTTGGTATCATTGGAAAGCAACTGGAGCTTATTCTATAACATTCCTGAATTTCTGAATGCTGATGGTGGAAACATACTTTGGGTGGATGGAGGTTGGCCACTTATTGCAAAATATTTAACCTTCCATGTTGCCATGGTCATCAGCTGTGATCAAAAGGCTTAATTCTGCTACTATTTCTTATCATCGTATGGTCTTATGGTAATAATGTGTTCAGCCCAGTTAGGTTGTACCCACAGGATGATTAAGGTAGAAAACTCCACATCAGTACAGCTACAGTACCAAGGAATATCTTTACAACTAGTGCATGATGTGTTGCATGCAGAAATAGACTTGTTCATTATCTGAGGTCTTAGGAATGGATTTGAATATTGCACAATCATCAACAATAATCCTTGTTCTGACATTATCACAAAGAGAACGTTATTGAGTAAACATCTTAAAATAGTTGGGCTTAGGATACCACTGATCCTTAAGGAGAATTCAAATCTGTTCTAGTTATTTCTGCAGCCTAGTGATGGGATGAACTGTGCTTCTGTGCATTTCCATATTTTTCCTGTTTTCAATAAAAATTCAATCTCCTTTGGTAGTTTGACTCTTCCTCTGAGACTGAAGACCAACACACATTTCACACTATGGTCCAAAGTCAATGTAATGAAATGACTACCTAAAAATTATATTTAATTTTCAAATAAAGCATAATCAAGAAAAAGTAATTCAACAATTCAAACTTCAGCCATATTTTTCTCCACGTGATAATAAGGCCAAAACCTTAAATAGAATTAACAATTTTAATGCATAGGTGTGTAAGTTATTGTGGCTGTTATTTGTGTCAAATTTCCAATTGTTGAAAGTTGTTTGATTGTCTTTGCATTTAGTGTATGAGGGTGATTGATAGGTTTGTGGCCAAAGACAGAAGGAGTCAATTTTAGAAAACCTAGCACACTTATTTTTCCTACATTTATACACTTAGTACAGCGGTCGTGGAACATACGGATCCCTTCTTTGTGGAAGTCGGCGACTTGGACCTCCAGAGGTGGTCCACAGCAGGGGTGATTGATATGTTCGTGACCTATGGTAGAAGGAGATGAGTTATTAACTTCAAACTTCCTGCATTTTCACTCAAAGAGTTAAACTGCTCATGCATGTAACGAGAACTGTATAACTCATCCCCTTCTACCTTAGGCCACAAACTTATCAATCACCCCTGCTGTGGACTACCTGGAGGTCCAAGACGCTCTCGTTACATGCACGAGTAGTTCAACTCTTTGAGTGATAATGCAGAAAGTTTGAAGTTAATAACTCACCTCATTCTACCTTAGGCCACGAACTTATCAATCACCCCTGCTGTTGACCACTTCTACAAAGAAGGGATCCGTAAGCTCCACGACCGCTGGACTAAGTGTGTTCATGTAGGAGAGGACTATGTCGAAAACTAAATGTGCTAGGTTTTCTAAAATTGACTCCTTCTACCTTAGGCCATGAACTTAACAATGACCCCTGGTAGATACTCTATGATTCTCTTAATACAACCAAAACTGTTCATAGACTGCACATTGAATATCATCAAATTGTCTTTACTGAAGTTGCATTACTTCCTTAATAAACAAAATTTGACCACTGTTCATTCTTTTTCCTTTGTTGGATACATACAAGAATGTTGTAATTTCAAAATCATTCTGCTTAAAATCTCTTTCAGTAAATGGAAGTAACCATTTGATCGCTATAGATAATTTTTCCAGTCTTAGACAAAACGAATTCACCATCTGTGGCTGGGAAACTGTCCCCACCAGCTACCTCCTCCCTCATTCTCTTCCACTGTTCTCTTCATTATGCACCCCGCTCTGGTTGTGAGAGATGGTATGGGTTGTGGATATCTCCATGATTGTTTTATTGCTGCTTTAATCAGGGGTTGGAATTTGCACAGCTTGGGACAATGTCGAAGTTCTCTTCACTTACACCTCTGGATGTAATACTCCTTTTTGAAGTTGCTTACATGTATTTATGCTCCATTTTAGATTAACACTTTATGCACATTAAACAAGTTGATATCTCACAAGCAGTCACACATCTGTTTCACATCATTATTAGTATTAACTTTAATCTCTTAATTGGCATGAAATAATACAAGTTAACAAGATTGTGATTAAATTACTTGCAGTGGCCTATAATGGTAGTCACTGTATCTATCTTGAGATTCGGAGGTGTTGGAAGCCCCTTGACCTCTAACCTATTTGCTCTTACCCACCTTCCTTATCTGAAAGAAGAGATACACACTCTCACCTCAACTCCACTGTAACAGCTCTCCAGAGAGACTAACTTTCTTTCTCCTATTCCTAACTGTCAGGACTGATTATCTTATTACACCATCTATTGGAGTAAATGCTTCCCTCCTGAGTCTTCCTGCCAGCACTGACCAGAGACAATACCTTCCCTATCTCCATGAAACTACCTTAGTTGACTCTCTGGAGGGAAGAAGCTTTCTTCCTCTTCATTAGCTCTGTTAAGTACTCTTCCTAGTGGATGCAATGTTTTCCCATTGTGCGTTTTGATTGACAAAAATAGCTGCTATAGGTAACTCTGTTGAAGGAACAATTATTCTCCTCTTTATTAACCCTCTCCCTCCTAGTGTTTCTTAATGTGATTTCTGTCCTGAATCTTGAAACAATGAGCTCAGAAATATGACAAGGTTGAGTAAATCAGAATTCCCAAAATATCACATTTTAGGCATGCCACAGACATATTCTAATGATATAGAATGATGCAATTACAACTTAATTGATTATGAATATTGTGAAAGAAAAGCTATGTGACTGCTGCTAGCCCTTCAGTAGAGCTCTGAAAAAAAAAATGAGATAGTCAATTTCACCCAGATTAAGTGAGATAAGGTTAACTAGTTGACAACAATATCTGGAAAAAAACAATTAGCTAGATTCAACTTTAGCACTGACTTGAACTGATAATATTTGCTGCAATACTAATGTTCCACTTTACAGATCTGTGTAAGGATTTTAACTTTTGATGGATAATGTAAAGTTAATTTTAATTAACATAGATGAAATAAGGCTTGAATGCTACACTGAAGCGCTTTCACATGAATACGGAGACCTTGACCTTACATAGTTATGCCATCCTCCACATTAAATTATTCAACTTAAATCCCTTATAGTACCTCTCTCCAACTCACCACAGGTTTTTGACTTGTCAAAAGAAACCATTTCGGAATACCAGTAAAGGAGCAAATTGTAACAATGCAAAGAAGAACAGCTGAGGAACGGTTTTACACTCTGTTTGGGTTGCCTAAATCCCATTTAATTAAAGATTAAGTGCCCATTTTGTTTCTTAGCCAATTGACTCTCTTCCTCATTGCCTCCCAGTTGGGGCACAGTTTCAGCGGTCTTGCATGCATTCCAAGTGGCAATTCTCCATGTGTGAGCTCGGACATTGATTGGCAGACTATTTTGCCAAGAGGGCAAAACAGCCGAAGACACTAGTTTCCTCATTTTAAAAGCTGCATGTTGCTAATTAGATGAGATTTGCTCTGTATAGAGTATATTTTGGAAAAAAAAAGTTCTAGCATTATATTGTCTCCCAGGTGAAGTTTCATTTCTTTCACACATCATTTCTCTAGAACGGTTGCAAAGTTTCAGTCAGCTGCAGAAAGCTTGGCCTATTTATACCTGCTTAAATCCAGGGGCACGGGAGTCAAATGGAATCCACCTGCTGCTGCTACATTCTAACTCAGCGAACTCAGACCACACCAGCCATTAAATCTAAGACCTTCTTGAACTGTGTAAGACTGCTACTCACTGGAGAAACCAGATGCAGTGTTGTATAGGTTTAAATCATATTAACGTAGGTGTGTGGGAATGAGCCGCTGTTACTGGATAAGGCAAATTCATGCCAAATATTAAAGTATTCAGAAGAATTAAGTTTACTTTTATGCAGAATCATCAAAGTCAATAGTCAAATAAATTTTGCATTTGTTGTGTTTCTATTCATATATAGTCATTATAAAACGATAATTCATAAATAATATTGCACCTTTTTAATCTAACCTAATGATTCTTCCGAAAATTCTTCAGTCTTCAATTGCGTTGGAGTATATCAGATATTTTTATTCTAATAGTTTAACACTTCCACAAAATAGGAGCCAAATTCCATACAAATCTTTAAATTGTATAAAAAAATACAAGCATTCCAATTATACCAATGAACTTTAGAAACTGGATCTGTTATATTACATTTAAAAAAATTTATCAGTATGATTATGAAAGAATATTCCTTGTCTATCTCATATTTATTAAAGAAAGTGTAATTTAAAATATCTGGTTGGTGAAAGGTAAAAGATTCAAAACACATATTGTTAAAAGGCATTTCCAACAAGAATCAACATTCAAATACTCAACTTAGACATTCTTTCTGCGGCTGAGTTTTGCAATGCTATCAATTAGTAATTTTTAGGAGAAGAGATGGATTTAATTATTGAACATTTGTGGAACAACACTTATTTTTGCTGAACCATAATTTACTTTGATGAACCATAAAATAGCTGTTTTACTTTAAACCACAGGTGAATGAAGAAAATACCATTTGCATAGCTTGTAGTCAGCAAGTACTGCACCCTAGTAATATTATGTAGACGGCACTTGGGGTAAATAATCTGTGTGTGTAGTTACTTCACAGTAAGCAAGAAAGGGAAGAAGCAGCTGAAAATACATTTACAAATTCACCTTGGCAGTATTTCACACTATCAATAGGCTTGCTGTTGCAGTTTTAATTTGCTCTTTGTACTGAAGGGGCTTAGGTTAGTTAATTTCAATTTTTGATTTCAAAAGCTATCAAATATTGCTCATATGAGAAATCAATTTTCTCAGTTGCCCTGTTTTTGACAGCAGGGATTTGCTATTGGTTATGAGGTGGTCACATGACAGTGCTGAAGATTAGTTCAGTAGGTCTGTGTCACTGGCACCTCAATTACTGGCTGCCTCTTGTAATTTAGCTTTATAACACCTAATTCAGAGACGAAACTCATATATAATTCATGAAAGCTTCCACAAGAGTAATTGTGAAATAAATTGCCATAGAAAATATCCATTTGTGACTAAAATTTATATTTAGAACGTATGCAGCATTTTGCTTTACTGCTGTGGTGTTTCCATGTGTTATAACAAATAAAAGAATTTCAATAAGCAATGTTTTTTGACCACCGTTACACCACTGAATAGATACTACTTTCTATAACACTCATTACTGATTACAATTTAATTTTATTTCTCTGAAGTTAACCAAAAAAAAACACTTTGTTTTTCTTCCCATTTGTCTGTTGATTCCATCCTCTGTGTTGTTATGGCAACAAGGTAGGTGAGGCCTACTCAACTGACAACCTCAGCTGTCATCCTCACCTAAAAGCTTTGTAATTGCTCTCATTTGCATATGACAATTAGCCAAGATAGCTCACAGCAAGAGATTGAACCTTTCTTGTTCAAAGTATATAAAACGCATGACTATTATTTTGAAAGATATGTTCCATGTGGTTATGCACTCAGACATAGCAATGGGCCTTTTCATCTTATTCTCATGATAAACAAAAGGAAAAGCCTCATTCTTGATGTAAGACATGTCTATCAGCTATGGAGTGAAAAACACAAAGTCTTCGCATTTTGTTCTTCTCATACAGAGAAAAATATAACCAAGGATTTTTTTTCAGGCAGTGGGGGATACTAATGAAAAGCTCTTGAACCAGTCAGATAGTGACAATGTTTTTGGGAAAAAGAAGTGTCACTGCCCCTCCAACTCTTATCTGAGAGCAGGAGAAATAGATCTGTCATTCAGCCGCCCTGGGTCCGTCACTGTGTGTCGAAGCTTTTCATTTCGAAGGCTCAGCTCAGAATCCTCATGAAAGCAGAAACTGTGTTACTGCACTTTCTCTTGCCCTCGGATTTTGGAAGTTTAATGAAACTCAAGTTGCTTAATAAAGGCTGGAGCTCATAGAAGTAATCCAGACACTTTCTTTGGAAAAATTTGTATTTTTCTATGTATTATTCGCATTTCTTAGGCAGAAAGAAGGGGCTTTATAGTAGTAGCCAGACACTGGAAAGATAAGGTATCCACACATTGACGCTACTGCAAGATTAGCTGGTGCTTCCCTCAATGAAAGTATATTGCTTTATTTTTTCCTTCAGTAAATATCCATACACATATTGCAATTTGCACCTATACAGCTGCATCTGTAAACTGTGACTTTTGTCCATGAGGAAAATAAATATTTCTTGCAATGTAGGAAATGAGATTGCAAGCTGTCTGAATTCTATTAATACTGTTTGGAGAAGAAGTGTGATTATTTGATTTACTGGGCAAGTTGGGAGGGGGGGTCACAGGTGTAATAAATATATTAAAGGAAAAAGCTTTTGCATTGTAAATAATTTTTTCTTACAATCTAGCATTTCCATTCGATTTATTAGGTCAAACAGAGCACAGATATTAATGGGGCCTGCTGTGCACTGCATTATTGTCTTATGCTATCCACAGGCCAGGATCCCTCCCAGTAATCATGCAAGAAAAATGTATGATATGATATTATGGACCAATGCACGCATGCTTGCCCCATAGCATTTAGGATGCCTGCAGACAGCCTTCTAAAAGCCAGACATTTTAAAGTCCTGTGCTTGCCTATGTATGGAACTATAGGTGTCAATTCGCTTGAAGTATTCAGAAGGAAAATAGCATGAAGTATACGCTCTAAAAATTATTTTGCTACACACCTGAAGTAAGTCACATGTAAGTATCTCAGTTGTTACTGAGCTTGGTAGAAGTTTGCATGGCTCACCTAAGTAAAGCCTAGGAGTTCTTTCGAAATAGAGGAACCTATGATCAATAGTCTAGAAAAGGAGCCAAGCCTGCCTTTCTCTTGCCCATTAATTTCTACCTGTGGTTCAGTTCAGTCACTAAGTTAAGTGGTTTTAAGCACAGATTCAATCAAAATAAATTGGTGAATCAAGAATCATTATTGCCTCAAATACTGCTGAAGTCATAAACTTACCTTATTTTTTTAATATAGTACAGACATTGATGGGACATGCTGTGCTCTGTATTGTGGCTTTGTGGATCCAAGAGTGTGCAGGAGAAGTAACCCCATCCCAATAATCTTCCCGAAGTTGTATTGTGTACTATTCTGGATAAGGCTGTCACCAACAGCATGAGGGTATTACGAGGACATTATATTCAGAATACTTATTTTTCAAATATAGTAGTACTATATACTATAAATAATTTAATTTTAATTTTAGTGATCACATTATTATCTCTTTATTCTCTCACCCTTCAGTCCAGGCTATGATCTGAATACAATACATTGTACTATGGAATAGAAAAGAGAATTGATTGTTCTATATCTTAGTTTTGTCTTCATTGTTACTGTTCACAATTTACATTGGATTAGATAATATTATGCAGTGTGGGGTTGGAGAGAATACCAATAAAAATACCTCATTACGGTTTGGTAAAGATGAAGATATAATGCTCTTATGTCATATGCATCTATAATGGTATCACAGAATGCTGGAAATTAAATCTCCTCATCGTGTACATTTTTTCTCGTGCAATTTAAAATTCGGTGCCAGGTTCTGGTGAGAGTGAAGACTTGGCACGGGTTTCACTGCAATTTGCAATCTGCAGCGTATGCTAGCTGAGACCCTTTCCTTCAGCTTGCTTGGTAGAGTCAATAGGGGGCATCCCTCATCTGTCATAGAGAAAAAATAGCTGAATTCTAATTAGCATTCTATTTGTCAGCGGTAAGGTTGCCGTCGTTAAATTCTGGATTTCATTGTTTCAGAAGGATTGCCAGCTTTTTTTCTCTTACCCTTGGCATGAGAGAGCTGGTGCCTTATTTTATTACCAAAAGTCTTAGGCTGAGGGAATGCTGGTGGAATGTGAGTCCTGCGTTTAAAAATGCCAACCGCGCTTTTTAGTGGCTGTGTTCATCTTGGCACAGTTGCCAAGAGCTGGCAGAGCTTCTGTGCTCCTTATGACTGAATAGAGTACAACTGAAAAATTCAGGCATGCTTCAAATACTTAAACCGGGGTTTGGATTCCGACCAGAAAGGATCATGCTGTGTGTCAACAGGGAGACCGCAGAAATGAACCTCTCTCTTTGCTTTTAATGCTCATGTTAGTAAGAAAGCTGAATGTAACTGTAGACTGCAAAATTGCTAATATTTCAGATAATTTTTTCATAATTTTGAAAATGTACAATATGTTATTTTTAAAATATTAAAAGTTATTATGCAGTGCTCCAACACAGAAATTATGTCAAAATTTTACTTAAACTGATAAGATTAGCTTTCTTTAAAAGCATTCAATGGACCATTGCAGACAGCACAATATTTTTGCTCTGTATCATTAAACCTCTATGTTGAATTTATTTTATGATTTTATAATGCACTTTAAAGTTTCTGCATTCTCTGATGCATCTCAATAAATTAATATTCAGGGTGACTATTGAAGTAGCTATTGCACCTGTAATGAGAGGAACACACATACAATATGTTAAAGCTGCAAACATATACATCGTTAAAAATCAAGCATTTAATGTTACAGACATAAATTATTATTTTAAAATGCAAATACTTCTGAACGTAAAAGCAACAATTTATAAGAAGGTTTGTTTATTATGGTCTTTTAAGATATGAGTGCAATGTTACCTTTTTTCCAGACGGCCTGATTTCAAAAGCTTGAATTTGTCAGTTTTTACATTTATAATTCAATAAAAGATATTGGTAAATTAGTACACTTTGTTTAAAAGTTGTACAAACACTATGACAAGAAAAGACAGTTTGAAAAGGTTTGCTTATCCCTGTACATGACATGCAAAGGAAGAGTGGGTTTAAATGTAAGTGTTTAAGAAAAGGCCTTGTGATTTATTAACTGTCTGGACAGTTGACTGCTGTTGTGAAATTTACTGGTAATTTATCTTGTCCGAACAAGGTTTATGTTTTTGTTCGCATGATAGATTTGAAGAAATTCAGATATTGTCAGCAGCTATGGCTTGTGTCAAGGTGAGCTGTTTAGGGGCTAGTGTCAATTAAAGTTTCAAGCTGACGCACAAACTGGTTTTATCACTCTGTCACAGTCATCGAAAAAGAACAGTGGAAAGAAGGAAGACTAAAGTTATATCTTCAATTGACTTCAAATTCTCCACTTTAATAGACTATTCCTAGGTGCCAGAAGAAACCATGTTCGTCAAAGGGTAAGAGAAACAACTGGTTTCTCACACACCAGTTTGTGGTACCTAAAGGTGAGAATACCAATTAGGTTGAATATATTTCAAAGTAGGTTGAATATATTTCAGAGGCAAACGTTTTGCATAATGCATGCAAACTTTGCTAGATAATTCTGTATTTTCATGTCATTTGAGAATTCCATTTCCTATTTGTGAAGAGCACCAGATGGCATTGAAATGGAATGACCTGTGAGATCGTAACAGCCACCAGCGGAGGCCTCCACTAATCCACAGTCCTCGTTTTGTTGAACTTTCCCCAGTTTTGCAGTCACCTACTCATTTTGTCCCTTGTCAGTGGCTCCCTAGAGTAGGAGGAGCTGCATCAAGCATCTCTGTTGCCCTCCTTTCACCTTCTGAAAAATTAAGACAAAATGGAAAGCAAAGGGAAAAAAAACAATTACCTTAAGAGAATATCTGCCTTTATTAAACTGCTTTCCATGTTATTGATTTTGTTTGAGGCCAAGGAAAATAATTAGACCTTGAGCTCTAATAGAAAGCAGAATGCAATTTCAACCATTTCCCAAAAGTTATTAAACAATGGCCTTTTTAATTACAGTTGCTGTTTTATCAATAATTAGTGTAATGTAGACAGATTTGGTTGTGGGAATTTTTTAATATTCTATATATTCTATTGACTGCTATTTTGCTGTTCGTTCTGACCTCTAATTATTACATTTAAAATTTCAAAGGTGTTTCATGAATTATCACTTTACCTGCAGCGCACAAAGATAAGTAAAAGAATATTGTGGGAATATTATATTCAAAATAATTGGGAAGGCTTTAAGTCACATTTTTACGGAGAACTATTAGAGGTTACTCAGTCTTCACCTACCTCACTATGTTCATTGACATATTGCCATTTTGTACTTTCAATGTGAATTTGTTAATATTATTTAAACTTTAAAAAGATTGAAAAATAAGCATAGTTTGTGATCATTATTTGAGTCTGCATCACATGTCAAACAATAGACAATATATATCTGCTAATGTTTTATCAAAAAATATCTTGTGCACAATTTTTTCAATAAATGATAATATTTGTGGCTTACCAAGAGTGGAAATTAATATTATCTTTCACAGTAGTGGTAGTGCCATGTACAAAAATAACACTTTTCCCATTATGGTCCCCCCAGAATCAGTCTTTCATTATCTTTTTTTAAATGGTCTTCCACCTGTTCACCCTCATTGTCTTTTCCAAAGTTTCACCATCCTCCACTGTGTTCCAGACTTTGATGAAAGCCCTTAAAAATAAGTGAAATAGCTCTTTTTAAACTACTGAAAAGTTCAAATCCATGCATCACAATAAGAAGTACTGTACACAACTTTGATTTTTTAATCAATATGCTCAGTATGTTATAAAATCAGTCTGTCTCCTGAACAGAAACTGAACTCACATAAAGGAGCTATTAAATTTTACCCTGTCCTTCTTTGCAAATAATTGTTCCCACTGAGGTCCAAACTAAAATAGAAATTGTGTTATATTTTTTAAAGCAGATTAATAAACTATTATCACAGACAGTATTGTAATTTTGTTTTTCCCCCTTTCATGGAATTTAGATTAATTGCCAAATCTTTCTAAATCTGAGTTACTCTACAAACACACCACAAAATATAGCTCTTGATACCTATGAATAAATACTATCTGAAAATACACCAAATATTATTTTCAGCCTTTTGCTCTTCTTCAGTTTTTTTGTCCATTTATGCAAGCTGCTAACCTTATGAAAGAAACGTTCAAATTCACCGCACTTCTATGTTAGCAGTCTTCAGTTCTGAATGAAAATAAACGGTTTTGTTTTTATTAATGCCAGGCCGGACACTTTTTTTTTGACCAAATGATGTTTGCCTCATATTATCAATTCTTTGAGTTGTGTGCCTCCATGAGTTTGAAGCTGAGGGAGTGACAATGCAGAAGCAACTAATTAGGACCTATTCAAAAGGTTTGTGGACCAATACCCTTCATCTCTGTGCCACTTTGTTACAAAGCAGGGATGGAGAATTATACAGGGAAGGAAAACCACAGGGTGTTAACCCCTGATGGTGAAGTGGCCATCTGGGGAGATATATTTTATTTATTTTTATTTGTTAAAGGCAAATTACAGACCCAAGCTCTCACACAGTAATTCCAATTTCCCTGGTGCTGGTAGGAGTGACACAAATGGTGGCCCCATCATTACCACCTCATTTAAATATTAATGTTCTGCCTACTTGCGGCTATTTCCAATTTGGCGCAACGGTGCTGAAAATAGCAAAATGTGTGGAGAAGCAATGCGTGGAATCATGCTTATCTAGCATCAGGTTATTTATGTCTTTAAAGTGGCATGCGGCAGAGGTAATACATCCTAAAATTGTTGATGTATATTGTTAAAATATTGAACATAAGGTATTAAAATAGTTTAGTCCCTTTGTCTGGTGTATTTTCTCGCCTGGGTTGACTCTGAAAACTGTGAGAAGCATTGAAGGTCTGAAGGAGGTTCATTACCTTGCTCCTCTCATTGTGTCCAGTTTGGGTTCCAACAAAGGCCAACACTCCAATCTGCTCCCCTTGTGTGTGGTGAGTTAACCAGGAGGCATGACAAGGCCCTCCCTCAACAAAAAGATTGTCTGCTTAAAGCTCTGACGGAAGATCACTGGGTTGTCCTATACCTAACTTTTGAGGGCGATGTTCTTTGTAATATTAAGCTAATTAATAGTGGAGTATTGTTCATGGAGCCATGGAAGCAAATGCAGCTCTGTTTCCCTTACTCTTCCCATTGAATGTATATGAACGGCTGCAGCACAGACATACTGAGATTGTCACTGCAGAGTATTTAACACAATACTGCATACTAGCACTGTTGAGTTATTGCAGCTTTGAGAAAGATTTTTTTTCAAATTTTATGATCATATTAACAACATTGCTTTAGATAGTGGAAAGTTAAATTTCAACCTGCAGCTGAATTTAAAAAATCTGCCAGCGTCAGAAAGCTCCACGTACTGAAAATGCAAAGAACCTGATTATCCATGAGGGAAAAAGTGGAAAAAAAGTTCAACCTCAGCTTCTGGCCAAAATAAAATTGCACAAATTACACCATCTTCTCAATTAACACTTCTGATGCAAATCCAGACAGGGTCAATGTTTTCTCCTGTGACATAGACTACCTGTCTTGACTGCAGGATGCATGCTTTTGCTGAGTTTAGATATAATACTGTCTTCATGCCAGGATTCTATAACTCACAGCATATTATGTCCGTGTGCAAGAGAGATATGATAAGAGCTGCTGATGAGGGTCTGAGGTTAATATCGAAACGTGGCTGGGTATTGTGCTGTACAGTCGATCTTTTGCTTTCAATTAAATGGATAAACAAAAATACTTTTTTAAAGGACGCCTATCAATTTAGTTCCAAAACACCCAAAACTTTTTTTGAATAAATATTCCTTTTCTAACACTCTATAGCATTCTGAAATGCTAGAAGGAAGACAGCTGATGTGTAAACCACACACTATCAATCCACAGAAAGAAACTAATTTTTCAATTATCCAGCAGCAGTATTTCTGTACCCTGCTGTGAGATAAGACAAGGTTAGCAATTTTCAGTTTAATGATGGGATACCATTATTAAAGTAATGTTCCCAGTGAAGTGTTGTTTATTTTTATAACATTCATGATGATAATTATACCTATTATAATCTGTGAAGTTATTATGTGTGCAGAACATCACTATACTGCATCATTTCATAATGTTACTTAAAGCAGGTATGTTTAATTCAGATGAAACAGATAAAAGAAAATCAGTGTTTGAACTCTTTGAAAAGTGCATTCCAAAAATCTGAAATTCTTTCCACCTACAAACAATACTCAATAGATTACTGTTTGTATAATCTTGGGCAACAATATAACAGCAGCTCCTATGCTTAAAAAAACAAATATTTTAGCACAAGTGCCTTCACACATACGTTCATTTCTGTTTAACTTCTCCACTCCCTCATCCTGAGTTGGTTGGCATTGTTTGTGAGCAATTGGACCAGATCAATGTGGCTGATTTCTCAATATGGATAACAAATCATTGGATCCTAACCAATTAAGTGATCATTGAAGAATGGTATCTTCTTTGAAATTTATACAGACTGCATATGGAATCTTAATTTTCTTCCAATATTACATATCATGTTGGTAGGTTTGTGGACCTCTACATTTTGTGGAGTTAGAGATTGCTTTCATATTTGACATGCACATTTCTGACATAAGGTCATAGGACACTACACTTGCGATTTAATTGGTGCTGCTGCTAGATTACATGGATATATTATTATTGCAGTTAGATGCAATGTCCTTGCAGAAAATAATATAAAACAATTGTTCTTAAGATATCATGGTACAAACCCATTAAGCCATCAGACATAATTAACTTAAACCATCAAATATAATTTACTCGGTCAAGTAAATTCAAAGTGGAATACATATCATATGTATTTTATGGAACAGTAAGGAAACCAAAGAAACATCATTCCACTAAAATAGTTATATCATAATTATTGTCAATAACATGCCAAATCAACAAATACAACCTCAGTGTTACCATATCAGAGGATTTGTCCTGAGTCTAGCATGTACATTACAAAGAAAGCATGACAATGCCTCTACTTTCTTGGAAGTTTGTGAAGATTTGGCATGTCATGTAAAACTTTGACAAACTTTTATAGATGTGTGGTGAAGAGTATTTTGACTGGTTGCATCATGGCCTGGTAGAAAAGCACAATGCCCTTAATCGGAAGTGCCTACAAAAAGTAATGGATCTAGCCCACTCCATCCTTCTCCACCACCGATCATGTCACAGAACACTGTTGTAAGAAATCAGCATCCATCATACGCTTTCTTCTTGCTGCAGCCATCAGAACAAAAGGTATAGAAGCCTCAGGACCTACACCACTAGCTTCAAGAACAGTTACTACCCTTCAGTCATCAGGCTATTGATCCAGAAGGGATATGTTCACTCACCTACACTTGTCCCATCATTTAACTGTTCCCATATCCTATGGACTCATTCTTGAAAACTTTTCATCTTATGTTCTCGATATTTATTCCATATTTATTACTATCATTTCTTTTTTTCTCTTTCTTTTTTATTTGCACGGCTTGTTGTCTTTTGCACATTGGTTGATTGTCCATCCTGTTGGTTGCAGTCTTCCATTGATTCGATTGTGCTTCTTGTATGTACTGTGAATGCCCACAAAAAAATTAATCTCAGGGTTGTGTATGGTGTCATATATATATTTGACAATAAATTTACTTTGAACTTTGAATCTGGATGATCAAAGCAATGCATTTTTCATTAATTGATAGACTCCATAATATAGTACCAGCTCAGTTATTGAAAGTAGAATACAAAGTACCTCATTATTTGAAGTCAGTGTAGGTAAAAGTACACAACAATGAATCAATAACAAATATTATACTGGAATCTAACAGATTATCCTATTTTTTTATTGCAAACAATTGCTGAAACAGGTGTTCAAACAGTTCATGGGTGCAGTTGTGTTTTGGGAAGGTTCTCTCAGCTAATGAACACCACCTGAAATTTAACAAGGTATATTAATACAATGACCTATACTTGAGTCAATCATTCATTATATATATTTGATGCTTCCCACTAAATTTTACAGTGTATAAATTCTATTTTCAGTTTTATTGCCCACTGGCATATTGTACTATGATTATTGACAAATTTGGTGCATTTTCTTCAAACATTATGACAATTCATGATTTCAGCATTTATTATCTGAAATGAAATTAGAAAATATAAATGTATTATGTATTAGAATATTAGAATGAAAGGTGAATGCAGGCACTCCTAAGAATTAACAGCATTCTTTTTAAATAAACTGTTCCAGTTGCTAAGTCTCTGATCTGGTGCATCAATAACTAAACACATAGATCATACGGTTGGTTGCTCTTCACACTGAGAGATAGTGCGAGAACAAAAGGTCAGGAAAATCAAAAGAAGTATACACAGAGACCTAAATGATATAGCACTGTAATTGCTGTGACTGAATTAGCACTTGAGAGAAATGAATTCAAATCAACTCATTGTGGCTGAAGAATTTAAATTTTGTTAACTGAGACAAACTGCAAGTGCAGGTAATGGTGGGAAGGAAGTACCGAATTGTTTTGAAAACTACTACCTTTACTGATGTTACATAGGGAACAAAATCTTGTGTCATTACCTAGCCCGGATTAACTGTAGAACCAGAACCACAGTTGTGGGAGTGACTCATAATCAACATCGAAACTAGTTAGAAATATTGAAATGAGCGGCCATGTGCAAATCCATAAAAATATACACAAAAATGCATACTGCAAAGAATTATTTGCCAATGTAGTGTAGATTGTTTTTTTTTTAAGTTTGAAAAGCAGCAAAAATCTAATAACTGTTAATAAAAGTCATTTAATCCAGTGTCACCTTTGGTTCTCTGCCAATACTTAAATTCAAGAGATTGAGAGATCTCTGTGGACTTGAGAGCATAATCTAGCCTGACACTTCAGTGTAATACTGAGGGACAGCTGCTCTGTCAGAGAAGCTGTTATTAAAGGGGAAAAAATACCATGGTGCTGTTTTCTGAAGAGAGTAGTTTATTCTCTTTGACCAATTAATCACTTAACCAACATTGGCAGAATGGGTGATTCTGATCAGTCATCTGATAGCTATTTGATGAGTTTTGTTGGAATGCAAGTAATATTCAGGAAATAAATTAATTCACAGATGCATTCTTTTAACAAATGAGTATATTATGCATTCACTTTCAAACATTTTGCACTCTCAGTGAAGACCAGATTTATCAGTCTATTGAAATGTCATCAACCTGAAATGCTGGCTCTGTTTTGCTCTTCAATGTCACTTCCTCATCTGCTAATTATTTCCGGCACTTTCTGTCTTTGCTTCACTTTCAGTGATGGCCAATGCAATTAGATGACATGTTTACCAATGTCACTGCTGTACCTACACTTCAGAAGCATTTCATTGTCTGCCCGGTGTTCTGTGGCATTTCCTCAAGGTCAAACTTCGCGGTTTCTGGGTTCTATGAAGCCTCATGAGGCCAAAATGGAATCTGCAGATGCTGCACAGGTAGAGCAGTAGTTGCTGGAGAGGGCAGGTATGCAGGTCATTTTTGAACTAGTAGTTGTAACATTTTCACTGGGCTTCTGTGTGCTGCCGAGGAATAGTCCCAAGATCCTCAATGCCAATCTCTCTAAACCGAGGGCTTTCTATTCATCAATGGGGGTGATACGAGCTCTCAAAAAAGTTCTAGGAACATTCTTGAATCTTTTCCTCTGACTATCTGTAATGCTTAATGTGACACAATTAGGGTTGCCAACTTTCTCACTCCCAAATAAGGGACAAATGTAGCAGTCAAATACAGGACGATTATGTTTACCCCGAGAAAGACTACCACGACCATGAAGCCTTGCGCGGGCACCTGTGTGTGCATGCGTGATGTGCACATGCGTGCGCATGCCGATTTTTTTCTACAAGTCGTTTTTGGCTTAACCTTCATAACTACACTGTACATGCATTATTTCTTTATACTTCATATACTTTATACTTTATTGTCACCAAACAATTGATACTAGAGCGTACAATCATCACAGCGATATTTGATTCTGCTCTTCGTGCTCCCTGAAGTACAAATCGATAGTAAATATTAAAAATTTAAATTATAAATCATAAATAGAAAATAGAAAAGGGAAAGTAAGGTAGTGCAAAAAAACCAAGAGGCAGGTCCGGATATTTGGAGGGTAGGGCCCAGATCCGGGTCAGGATCCGTTCAGCAGTCTTATCACAGCTGGAAAGAAGCTGTTCCCAAATCTGGCCGTATGAGTCTTCAAGCTCCTGAGCCTTCTCCCGGAGGGAAGAGGGACGAAAAGTGTGTTGGCTGGGTGGGTCGTGTCCTTGATTATCCTGGCAGCACTGTTCCAACAGCGTGCAGTGTAAAGTGAGTCCATGGATGGAAGATTGGTTTATGTGATGCGCTGGGCTGTGTTCACGAACTTCTGCAGCTTCTTCCAGTCTTGGACAGGACAACTTCCATACCAGGTTGTGATGCACCCCAGAAGAATGCTTCTATAAAAATATATCTATATATCTACTTTATATAGGCTGTGTACTTATCATATCATTCCTGTTTTTACTATATGTTAGTGTTATTTTAGGTGTTATGTGTTATTTGGTATGATTTGGTAGGTTATTATTTGGGTCTGGGAACGCTCAAAAATTTTTCCCATATAAATTAATGGTAATTGCTTCTTTGCTTTACGTCATTTCAGCACGAAAGGTTTCATAGGAACGTTCTACCTTAGCGGGGAAAATAAGGGACAAGGACAGTCCCGTATAGGACAAACCAATTTAGCCCAATATACGGGATGTCCCGGCTAATACGGGACAGTTGGCAACCCTAGACACAATTCAAAGTGTGTCAGTTTTAGTAATCAGGTTTCAGTCTTCCTTATTGCTGAAGATCCTCAACTGGGAGAGGATAATGGTTTGATTTACTTATGATATCACTGGATTTGGAAGGTTTTGTGGAGACAATGCTGGTGGTATCTCTTCACTTCCAGACCGACTTCCGGGATCAGACAGGAGGGCAGGGATCACTGCTACTTAGTCAGCATTAAGTTTTGTGCTGCTTTTGAGGTGCTGATTTTCAAACACCATCTTTCCTCAGATGGCTTAAGGCTGGGCTGGTGAACAGATGACAATAGTGAATTTCAGTACCTATGTCTGCACTCACTGGCTCCTGAAATATCAGAAGGGTCCAAAGTGTTATTGTAGGATATTATTGTCCAGGGGCAGTATGGTACAGTGGATTATGTTGCTGAGAACTTTTGCTTTCCAGGTGTAGAATGTGAGATTCATTCTCTCATATCATACATTCTCGCAAATTGGATCAGCAAATTTGTTGATGATACAAAGATTGGAGGTGTAGTGGACAGTGAGGAAGGTTTTCAAAGCTTGCAGAGGGATTTGGACCAGCTAGAAAAATGGGCTGAAAAATGGCAGATGGAGTTTAATACAGACAAGTGTGAGGTATTGCACTTTGGAAGGACAAACCAAGGTAGAACACACAGGGTAAATGTTAAGGCACTGAGGAGTGCAGTAGAATGGAGGGATCTGGGAATACAGATACAAAATTCCCTAAAAGTGGCATCACAGGTAGATAGGGTTGTAAAGAGAGCTTTTTGTACATTGGCCTTTTTTAATCAAAGTGTTGAGTATAAGAGCTGGAATGTTATGATGAGGTTGTATAAGGCATTGGTGAGGCCGAATCTGGAGTATTGTGTTCAATTTTGGTCACCAAATTACAGGAAGGATATAAATAAGGTTGAAAGAGTGCAGAGAAGGTTTACAAGGATGTTGCCGGGACTTGAAAAACTCAGTTTCAGAGAAAGGTTGAATAGGTTAGTACTTTATTCCCTGGAACGTAGAAGAATGAGGGGAGATTTGATAGAGGTATATAAAATTATGATGGGTGTAGATAGAGTGAATGCAAGCAGACTTTTTCCACTAAGGCAAGGGGAGAAAAAAAACAGAGGACATGGGTTAAGGGTGAGGGGGGAAAAGTTTAAAGGGAACATTGGGGGGGGCTTCTTCACACAGCGAGTG
Organism: Mobula hypostoma; assembly: GCF_963921235.1. Classification (NCBI taxonomy): domain Eukaryota; kingdom Metazoa; phylum Chordata; class Chondrichthyes; order Myliobatiformes; family Myliobatidae; genus Mobula; species Mobula hypostoma. The sequence continues at coordinate 70,410,445 of NC_086109.1, forward strand.
GTGGGAATGTGGAATGAGCTGCCAAATGAGGTGGTAAATGCGGGTTCTTTTTTAACATTTGAGAATAAATTGGACAGATACATGGATGGGAGGTGTATGGAGGGATATGGTTCATGTGCAGGTCAGTGGGATTAGGCAGAAAACGGTTTGGCACAGCCAAGAAGGGCCAAATGCCTGTTTCTGTGCTGTAGTTTTTCTATTGTTTCTATGCTTTTCTGTATCCTTCACTGAGCAAGCTTAATTATTTAGAGATACTGCATGGAACAGGCACTTCTGGCCTAACAAGCTGCACTGTCCAGTGACCCACCAGTATTTAAAACTAGCCTAATCACAGGATAATTTACAATGACCGCTTGACCTACTAACTGCCCTGTCTTTGACTGTGGGAGGAAACTGGAGCATCTGCAGGAGATCCACAGGGTTATGGGAAGAACATACAAACTCCTTACAGATGGCACTGGAATTGAAATCCAAACTCCAACACTGCAAGCTATAATAGTGTCACCCCTACCACTAAGCTACTGTGATGCCCCTAAGCTACCGTTATGCCTGAAATTGGAGCTTGGCCTCCAAAGTGCACATAAATATCATCAACATACAGCAGCTCGATGATTTAAATTGACAGTGAGATTCATTCTTGAGCAGAAGTGAAGTGGGTTAAATAGCTTCCTATTTTCCCTGTGGATACACTACAGCATCATGGCTGGTATGATGATGTGCAATATAAAAAACAGACTTTGAGCAGCCTAAGCTGCAAAATATTTGTGAAGCAATCTTCAGATTTAGTTTTGCTGCAGATTATAAAATACCTAAGTTATTAACATTATTCTCTTTATTTTCTTCTCAACTGCCTATCACCTCCCTCTGATGCCCCTCCTCCTTCCCTTTCTCCCATGGTCCACACTCCTCTCCAATCAGATTCCTTCTTCTTCACCCCTTTACTTTTTCCACCTATTACGTCCCAGCTTCATACTAATTTCCCCCTCCCCTGCACACCTGCCTTCCCCCTCACCTGAATTCACCTACCATCTTCTAAATTGTACTTTTGGCCCTCCCCCACCTTAATATTCTGGCTTCTTCTCCCCTTCCTTCCCAGTCCGGATGAAGGGTCTTGGCTCGAATCTTTATTCCCCTCCATAGATGCTGCCTGACCTGCTAAATTTGTGTGTGTCTCTCTGGTTTTCCAGCATCTGCAGAATCTCTTGTGTTCATCTCCCTGAATTTTCGTGGAACAGAATCATTCCACATCTAAAACTGTATAATATTCACATGTTATATGCTATCAAAAATTGAAGCTCAAGTGATATGAGTTTTAAAACGTTGTTGATGCAGCTTAATCTCTGCTGCAATAGATTAGATTAGATTAGATTATGAGGACACGCAGTCCTCTTTTATTGTCATTTAGTAATGCATGCATTAAGAAATGATACAATGTTTTTCCAGAATGATAACACAGCGACACATGACAAACCAAGACTGAAAAACTGACAAAAACCACATAATTATAACATATAGTTACAACAATGCAAAGCAATACCGTAATTTGATAAGAACAGAAATGGGCACAGTAAAGTCACAGAATCTCTCAAAAGTCCCATCATCTCATGCAGACGGTAAACCTCCAGCGCTGCAAACTTGCTGATCCCGGAAGCATCTGACCACAGTCCGACTCCGAGTCCGTCCGAAAACTCTGAGCCTCCGACCAGCTCCCCAACACCGATGCACCGAGCATCATCTCTGCCGAGCGCTTCAACTCCAGCCCCGGCAACAGGCAATAGACAAGGCCGAGGATTTGAGGCCTTCCCTCCAGAGATTCTCAATCGTGCAGTAGCAGCGGCAGTGAAGCAGGCATTTCAGAAGTTACTCCAGATGTTCCTCCAATAGAACGTTATTGATCTGCTGTTCTGTAAGAGTGTCTAGCTTGTGCTGCCACGTTCTCAGAACCCAAGCGGTAACATACAGAATCATTGTTGGTGTAGGTCCTGCAATGACCTATGTTGATGATTGTGAACTGGTCAACAAATTATTTTGCATCAAATTTTAGATTTTATATACAATAATATCATAACTGAGTCAGGCTTGCTTCCGCTGACACATCCCAGCCTGCACATGCATGAACCTCACAGTCTCCACACAGCTAACAGGATTCATCTGCCACTCGTTCCAGACTCATCACCTGTAGCCTATGTAACCGCAGTTCTCATCCACATTCCTTGTTCACTCATTGAACCAGCCGGCCTCAGCAAGTTGCTCATAGCTTTCATTCTGTGGTGTATTTAGTATTTCAGTAATATTGGAAATATATTGTTGGATTAAGTATTTCTTTTGTGAGTTTACATTATTTACTATGGGTTATATATACAAAGTATATGAATGACATGTACCATTATGCCACCACGTCAAATGTGATTGCCTTACTAAAAAAAGGAAAGAGAAAAACTAAGTAGACAAGTTATCCCAGGCTCCTGTGTTTTTCTTTCAATTAGTTTCTGAAATGACAAAACATAACAGTGGCAACGTAGAATATTTGCAATGAACCTGAGACGGTTACTTACTTGTTGAAGTACAGCATATTTTTCTTCAGAAGGAGCGAGAGACATTCAAGTTAAGAAAAGTACAGCATGTTTTTCTTCAGAAGCGGGAAGAGATGATTCAGTTATAAAAAGGAAGAAAATAGACAAAATAAACAAGCAATGAGTACTGGGTAATAGTAATAAAACAATGCAAGAAATTGTGGTTACAGTGAAAAGATAGATGCATTCAATTGCACAACAGATAAGACCATAAGTTATAGGAGAAGAATTAGGCCATTTAGCCCATCGCATGTGTTCCAGGTGATGTATTCCAAATGAATCCAGCAGTATTTTGAAGCAAATGGATTAGTCAATGAGTGCCACCATTGCTGAATACAATTAGTGAACTAGTATACAGTTGCTTAGAAGTTTAACTACTCCAATCAAGCCAGCCAAAATGAGCATTGACAGTATCATGAACATAATGAAGGAACATTTAAAAACGAAGCCATTGCTGATTGCACAATGTTTTAGGTTTCATAGGCATAATCAAAAGGAAGGGGAGTCCATTTCAGATTATGTGGCTGAACTGAAGAAATTAACTAAGCATTGTCAGTCCAGTGAAGGGCTTAATGATGCACTGAGAGATCATTTAGTTTGTGGAATTTTACAAGAAAGTATTCAAAAATGGCTCCTAACTGAAGCAGAACCCACATTTAAAGGAGCAGTTGAAATTGCTGTATAAATGGAAACAACAGTCACAGACAAAATTAAGTTGAGGTCAGGAATGAAAGTGAGTGTGAACAAAATGTAATGTCTAAACAAAAAGCAGTCTAGCCAAACAATTGTGTTACTGTTATGGCAGGGGCTTATATACACCAGACCAATGCAAGCTTAAAGGCAAAACTTGCAGAAAATGCAACCAAGTAGAACACATACAAAGAGCATGTTGGGCAGACAAAAATAAATGGACTGCACAGGGAAGAGACGAAGATAAAAAGTCATTGCTTTTTCAAAAAAAGCACTAAATCTGCATACCGTTGAGGAAAAACATCTGATAATGATGAGTGTGACACCAGACTTGAAACTTAGAATGAGAGAACTAACAATAGAGAAGCAATATGGCTCACACCAGCAGTGAGCTGAAAATTAGTTAAAATGGAATTGAACACTAGCTCGGCTATTACAGTCATTCCACAAAATGAGTTTGTGAAATGACATACCAAACAATGAACTTATACTGGAGAAAAGATAACTCCTGTGGAAATGACATTCGTAACAGTGAAATCCAACAACAACAAGTCATATTGGACTTACAAGTGGTAAAAACTGGAGGGCCAGTGTTGTGCGGCTGTGTTTGGCTGAGACAACTGCAACTTGATTGGAGATCCATCCACTATTTTCATGCAACATCCCCCTGCAATAGAGTTAACTGAAAGCAAATTAAGAAAGGTACTGAATTGTGCCACAACAGTGTTTAAGGATGGCATTACAGAACTCAAAACATATCAAGGGTAAATCATAAACATGAGAATTTCTGCAGATGCTGGGAATACGAAGCAACACACACAGAAAGATGGAGGAACTCAGCAGATCAGGGAGTACCAATGGAAATGAATAAACAGTCAATGTTCCAGGCCAAGACTCTTCTTCAGGACTGGAAAGGAGGGAGGAAAATGCCAGAATAAAAATGTGGGGAGAGGATTAGTTTTGAATGAAAATGCCACATCCAACTTTTACAAAGTCTGTCCAGTTCCTTATACTATCTGTGATAAAGTAGCCAATGAGCTAAATCACATGGAGACTGAATTAATTCATTCCAAGGTTGAATGGGGCCCATGGGCAATGCCAGTGGTCCCATTAGTCAAGACAGATAGGTCTGTCAGGATCTGTTGTGAATTTGAGGTCATCATCAACCCAGTACTAAAAGTAGATCAATGTTCTTTGCCCACGTTAGAGGTCAACATGGCAAACCTTTCTGGAGGGAAACACTACAGCAAAGTGGGCCTAGCTGAGGCCTGCCTACAGATGAAATGGAAGAAGAGTCCATCGAACATGAACACTATAAATACTCACAAAGGGCTTATTTTTGGAGTAGCATCTGTGTCTGTACTCTGGCAGAAAGCTATGGACCAGGTGCTGCCAGGACTCAGTGTTACTTGGATAACATTATTTCTACCAGTCAGGATGACAAGGAACATCTCCAAAATCTTAAGGAAGTGTTGAAAAGTTTGGAAGATTATGGGCTCAGAGCATGGTGCACCAAATGTGAATTCTTTAAACCAAGCATCACCCACTGTGGTCATACCCTTGATGCCCAAAGGATTACTTAAGTGTGCTGAGAAAATTCAAGCAGCGGTGGATGCCCCTGAACCAATGGATGTGTCACAGTTGTGGTCCTTTTTAGGATTTGTCAATTACTATAACCGGTTCCTGCTAAATCTAGCTATTGTGCTCAAGCCCTTGAGCTCATTACTACAGATTGGGAAGAAATGGCAATGGATGGGGCTTTCCAAAAGGCAAAGGAAATGGTGTGTAAGACATTGTACGCACACATTATGATCCACATCATCCTGTGAAGCTTGCCTTATAGTATCGGTGCAATCATGACACATGTTATGAGTGATGGAAGAGAAAGATTCATAGCCTGTGCATCACTTTCCCTTACCACTGCAAAGAAAATTATGCACAGATAGACAGAGGGACTTGAGTCTACTCTGGGGTGTAAAATGTTTCAACCAGTACCTGTAGAGGAAAGAGTTTACCCTCATTACTATTCATCAACCACTAGTATTCATTTTCAATCCACAGAAGGGTGTTCTACTAACAGCAGAATCACAAATGCAGAGATGGACTCTGTTTCTTGGAGGACACAATTAGAAGAACGGATTCAAGAACACAACTAATCATGGAAATGCTATGGATTGTCCCGTTTACGCTTAGAAAATAATACATGAAAATTTTACAAAGGAGGACACTCCTCTTGACATATGTTCCCTAATATGAATTAAAGGTATCCCTATTACAGCAAAGTTGATCCAAAGGAAACCAGAAAAGACCCCCAATGTCTCAGGTCCTCATGTCTACCCAAAATGGCTGGAATATGCAGCACTGGGTTGAACTTTTACAGGAGTTTGCTTTATGTGGGGATTGAGAGTTGTACCATCCAAGCTGAGAACTGAGGTGTTGGAAGAGCTACATGCCAGTCATCTAGGCATGGTAAAAAAATAAGTGTTAGATCAAAGCTTTGTCTGGTGGCTTGGGGTAGATGTGCAGACTGAGCCGCTTGCCATATATGTTTGGGATGCCAACATGTTCAGAAGATGCCAAGAGGAGTACTTCTCCATCCCTCTGAATTGCCTGCATTGATCCAGCGAAGGATTCATGTGGATTTTGCTGGACCATGCATGGGATCTAATTTCTTGCCAGTAGTGGATGCAGCTGCAAAGTGGCTAGAAGTGTTCCCAATAGCCTCCACTGCAGCCTCACGCACTGTTGATGTGTTGCAAAGCTGCTTATCAAGGACTGGTGTTCAGTGACAATGGACCAAAGTTTGTTGTGGAACAGTATCAGACATTTCTGAAAAGGCATGGAATAAGACATATTACATCTACACCATACCACCAAGACACAAATGGCTTGGCAGAAAGTTTTGTTCATAGTCCAAAGAGTGCACTGTGAACAATATCAGCAGAACACACTACACTGAATCAGAAGCTCACCAATATCCTCTTTGCATATCACAATGCGGCACACTCCACAACCATCATCTCACCAGCTATGCTGCTCCTGAGTTATCCCTTGTGCCTATGCTCTTCAAATCCAATCTCAGAAGGAGTATATAGGACAAACAGCTGAGACAAATTGAGGGCTCTTCAAACAAGAAGGTCTGATGTTTCACTCTTGGACAAGCAGTCTTGGCAAAGGACTACAGAGATAATTAAAAGTGAGTACTTGGAAAAGTTAAGGACAGAATTGGACCACTCTCCTATACAATGGAGATAATGTCTGATGTCATCTGGAGATGACATATCCATCAGTTAAGGAGAAAAGAGTCAATTGTTAGAGAAGAACGGCGCAGTACCAGGGTCAACTCCCTCGACCACCACAGAGGAGACTCCAGAGCCTGAGATTGTTTCACAATCACAAGTCTCCCACAAGAGCAAGCAATCCTCCACAGCAATTATAGGTAGATATATATAAAATATTTCAGTAACATTTGAGTAATACTGTTTTATTAAGCATCCTTTATTTGTTTACATAATTCATTACAGATTATATGTATGAAGTATATGAATGGCATTATTACAGCACCACGTCATATGTGAGCACCTCACTTTAAAAAAAGGGAAAAGAAGAACTAAGTAGACACGCTATCCTGGGATCCTGTGTTCTTCCTTCAATTAGTTCCTGGAGTTAAAAAACACAACAGACTCTCTCTGCCTAAGGTTTAACTTGTTGCCTCTTATGTTTAGTGTTTGTTCTCTCTTGTTTTGTGGCCCCTCATGGCTTGTTATTTTGTTGTCTATTGTTAAAGTTATTTTTCATTGCTAAATCATCTCCACTGCTCTGCTTTTGAGCTAAGCCTCCTCTATATTTCCTGACAGGATGAGTAAAACATCAATTAATCCGGTTGAGTATGCTCAACTGAAAGAAGTCATCTACACAAGCACACAATCCAAAAGCACAGGAAGCCATTGATCATCTGTCCAGCACTCTCATCCAACTTTCCCCCTAGGTGCAGCAAATCTATGCCAGTCAACATTTTCCCTCTGAGCCCAGGATTCCTGACCCCAATGCTTCAATGGATCTCCAACCTGATGCTGCAATTTCCTGTCCCAATTAACTGTCCCTTACACTTCGAGCTCCAGCCGTCTCTGTATTCTAAGGGCCAGGCCAAGATCATATTTCTCATTATTTTCTTGACTGGGTGAGATCTGACCTGGGCCACCACTAACTAGAACAATAAAGACATCATTTGCAAAAAATATGAGGATTTCACTGCTGAGATGCGCTGAGTTTTTAACCATGCAGGGAGTGGAAGGGAGACAGCAGACCTGATACTTCAGCTGCATCAAGGTTCACACTCTGTGCTGGATTACGCTGTGGAATTCAGGACTCTTGTGGCAAATAGTGGCTAGAATGTAGATGTGCTGCTGGCAAGCTCTCCAAGTCACCACTCCTCCCACCTCCTTCACCAAGTCACCGACCTCACAGGTAACGGACCACAGTTTTCAGGAGCTCAACAGGTACTCCACCACCACTCCTATTCTCTGCCTTCTGAACCCCCCAGAACTTTTGTGGCAGAAGTGAACACATTTGACATGACCGCTCACAGCTCTCCCAGTTGGGACCAGTTGGGAAGACACACCCTTGTGCCTTCTTCTTGTGCAAGTTCAATCCTATACAGCTCCATTATGGAATAGGAGGTAGTGAGATACTCACCATTAAATTGACCTTGGAGGGGTCAAGACACTAACTGATGGGAAACACCAAGCCCTCCTGATCAAGACTGACCACCTGAACCTTATAGCCATACAACAGACCTGCTAACTCGACCCACGTCAGGCTCACTGGGCCCTCTTCTTCAAACAATTTAACTTCGCCATCTCCTCCCGACCTTGGTTTCAAGATCACTGAGGCAGACAACCTGTCACGATGTTTTGATCCAGCTGAAATGAAAACCGATCCCTAGTCCATCGTTCCAACCTCTCAGATCCTTACCCGATTATCTGAGTGCTTGAGAACCAGATCTGCCAGGCCCTACAGCATGAACCTGCTCTGACCAACACGCGTGACGTCCACATGTACATGCCAGTGACATGCACTCTCATGCACTCCAGTGGGCTGATTCCTCAACCCTCTCTATCATCCAGGCTCATGACAGACTCTAGATTTTCTGCAACGCGGGTTCCGGCGGCCCACAATGATTCCAGATATAGATCAGTTTGTTGCTGCCTGCCCTCAATGCGCCCAGTCCAATTCCTCCTCTGGGCTTCTGCGACCCCTACCAATCACTTGACATCCGTGGTTCCACAGTTTTGTCACCTTCTAATGAGACCACGGCGATTACAATTGCGGAGGACCAATTCTGCAAGATGGCCCACTTCATTGCCCTCACCACCTCCATCAGTCACTGGGAAAGTGGACCTGGTTCTCCAACATGTAGTCCGCAACCATGTTTTTTCAGGACATTGTGTTGGACTGGGACCCACAATTTGTCTCTGACTTCTGGGATGCTTCTGCTGCTTCGTCCGCACCTCAGTGAGCTTGTCCTCTGCAGACCAGTGGCCAGTTAGAAACCACCAATCAGCACAGGGAGAAGTTTCCTCAATGCTTTGCCATCTCTAACCCTTCCACATGGAAGAAATATCTGCTCTGGGCCAAGCTGTCCCACAATCTACACACCTCCGCCGACACGGATATGTCACCATTTGAAGTGCTCCATGGCTACCAATCCCCATTGTTCCTTACGGAAGAGCCCACGGGTGAGTTCTCAGCTGGCAAGTGCTTGGTTCACTGCTGCCAGAATGCTTGGAGGAGGGCATGGAGGACCATCCTAGTCACTAACCTTGCCTACTGCTGCCAGGTCAATTATTGTTGGTCCCAGACTGAACTATTTCTGGCCTGGGGGCAGTGAATGGCTCTCCAATCGAGATCTGTCCCTGCACGCATCATATTATAACACTAAAGGAGGTGACCTACCTATCAAGAAAACTGCTTTCTCAGGCCCTATGTCTGTGTCCTATCAAAAGATACCACTAATATTTGGTGATTTCATTATTATCACTTTGCTGAAGATAGAAGCTTGCTGTGGGGAAAATAGCTATAATACTTCTGCTGCTGGGTCCATGGTTTTGGCTGTAAGATGTTTTGGGATGTCCTAAACTTATAAAAGACATTCCATAAATCCCCAGTCATTCTTTCCTACAGCTGTTGAATTCAGTGATCCACTGACACTGCATCCAGAAGGAATTGATCAGTAACATCAGGAAAGGGCTTTATACAATTTCATATAATAAGCATGGTTTACATCGGATTCCCCTCTCTAATCGCACAATATGTTCAACATGTCTGATACCAATGCCTGGGAATTACAGAAAGATTACCAATTAGTCCAAAAACTTTTCACAAAGGAAGCTGCTGAAAACATGCCACCTTTTTTAGAAAGATCTCCAGACAAGAATGAACTTCTGTGCTGTGCTGACAGGGCTCTCAAAGTCACCTTGCTCTATTCTTATGTGTCAGAATCCTTCCACATTAGTACTGAGGACATCTGCAGTGTCAGCTAGTTTGCTGTCCACAGAGGTATCAAGGAGGTCAATGATGCATTATTCAACAGGGTCATTGACTTCATCTCTGACCAAGAGCAGCAATGTTATAGGAGAACATAATTGTACAGGTCTACTAGCTTTGTAAAGCCAGGGATCATTGAGTTCACTGATGTTGCCATTCAGATCCCTCTACATGAACTGAAAGAGAATTATTCTCTCAGTATCTAATTGGTATGCGACTATCAGTGCAGAATAATGCATGTTCTTTGGAAACTCCTATGATATCTTCATTTAAAGGCAATTATCTGTGTCAAATGTATGTGAGGCGAAAAGAAGAGTGGAAACGTAGTTTCTGGGAGACCAAAGCTACCATCTGCAGTCAAGGCTCATGAGACAATTTCGGTAATGGCAGACAGAAGATGAGCACTGATAAAACAAAATTAGTGCAGCAACAAAAGTCATTGTAAAAGATAATACAGAGATCTACTGAGATTTTCACAAATAACTTCTGTCTGCTGCATGCTCCCTAATTTTGGCCTATAAAGGAGCTTAAATAGGTCACAGGAGAGGTTGCCGAAGCTATGTCAAAGCAGGGTGATGAAAATGCCAGTGAGAAATTAGTTAACAACACACCGTGCAACCAGGAAGATTGTACACTAGGTACTGATTCAAAACTCAGTACACTAGAGTTACTGATTTTTTCAAGGTATCAATTTAGATCTGCAAAGTAATAATCGGGAAGGCCACTTATTCCTGTCCTTTTCTTCACTATTATTCTGAACAATTACAACTAAATACCCAGTACAATGTTATAATCAGTGTAGTGTAGTTATTAAACTCATTATGTCATGTGTGAATGTTACGACTTTCTTTTCCTTTGTGCTTGTGCTTTGCTTGTGGCAGGTGATATCCCGTCTGCTATTTTGTCCAAGTGATTCTCCTGTGAATGGAGGATGTGTGCTGGCTGCTGGCTGCTGGCTGCTGGTTGCAGAGCCTGCTGTGTTTCTGTTGGCTCGGGTTCTTATTGTTAGGATTCTGTTCCTGAATCAGCCATATGCAATGCAACCAAAGTTAGATGCTTCCTGCCTGCTTTCCAGCACTTCTCCTTTCAGTTGCTCACGGATGCACACTGGCACAGATGTGGGCAAGTAACTATATTAGATGCTTTTTTCAAAAAAATGTCCTTGGCTTATTTAAACTGTGGAACATTTTGTCAGCTAATGTTAGATCAAAATTACAAGATCTTAAGATCCAGTCTTAAGATTGTTGCTCTGTGATCTCCCAGCACGTTGAACCTGCTCATAAGATCATTGTGTCCCAAATGAGCCCCAAATCTCTATAGTAACAAGCTGAGTCTTTGTGACATTGACTGTCATTGCATCAATGACTGGACCCTAGAAGGTTTCGGCTGCAATGCAACAAGAGTTGCCATACATATGTGCAGTCATTAATACAAACATAAGAGATTCTGCAGATGCTGGAAATCCAGGGGTAATACAGACAAAATGCTGGAGAACTCAGCAGGTCTGGCAGCCCCTATGGAGAGAAATAAACAATTAATATTTTGGGCTAAGACCTTTCATCTGGACTGGAAAGAAAAGGGGCAGAAGCCATAATAAGAAGATTAGGAGAATGGGAGGAGTACAACTCTTTTGCTTAGCAACATTACTGTTATTTTTTGTAATCTCTTTGATCAGAAATTTTGCATCATTATGTTACCCATGACTACTGATATAAATAGAATATGGATACCTGAGTTTATGAATGACATGGTCCCACAGCATTTTATTTAATGAAATTCTATACTGCAAAGTACAGACTTTATGCGAGCCTATTGCCACATAGTTTGGATGCTTAGCATAAAGTTTTTGACTTTTTATGTCAGTCTTTCTTGTGCACTATACATAAATGCATGAGAGGTGCTCAAACATGAATAATGGTGCTTAGGTGCAACAACAGTATGAACACTTCCTCCCTGAGACAGACTTATGCATAAAAAGCTAATCCATTATAGTACTTTACTACTTTACTCAGCCTGAAACATCGGCTCTTTATTCCTCTCCATAGATGCTGGCTGGCCTGCTGAGTTCCTCCAGTATTTTGAGTGTGTTACTGTGCAGTCAAGTTTTCATGCTGAAAGACTACACTTACTGTGCATGATTCTTATCTTCACATTACTAAGAAAAGGATGTAAAAGCACTGGAAAAAATCGACAAGAGTGGTAACTAAACTAAGGAAGGACAACAATTAGGAAAGACCTTACACTGCGGGACTTTTTTCTGGAGAAAGTGAGGTGGCTCAATAGAAATCTTTAGTACGTTCATAACGATTGACAGTTTAGTTATAGAGGAAATATTTTTACTGGTGGTGGAATCCAGAATTAGAGGCCATTTATGTGAAATAGGTATCAACAAAATCAAGATATTTAGGAACAATGTACTCAAGAAGATGCTCGAATGTGCTAATAGAATGAAATGACTATATTAGGAGGAGACTTGAATTGAATGTAGTGCAGACATACTGGCCTTCTATGCTATGACTATAATAAAATAATGAAACATAATGTTAAACATATGTAAGGAGAAGTTATTAACAACATAAAAGGAACTTGGACAGGTACATGGATAGGAAAGCTTCAGAGTGATAAAGACCAAACATGGACAAATAAGACTAGCTTAGCTTAGAATCTTGCTCAGCATGGCCTAGTAGAGTCAAAGGGTCTGTTACCATGTTGTTTGACTCCATGACTTTATTATGCTAATACATACATGACTGCTTAAATCTGGGATGTTGGTTGATCCATGCTCCAGGGGCAGGATCAGCCATACTGAATCTCAAGAAACTAGATCCTACTCCTATTACTCATGTTGTGTCCTAATCATCTTCAGCAGACCTTGCTGTTCACCATTCTGGTTTAAAGTGAACCCATATTCAGCCCTGTGTTTATCAGCTATTCACCATCATTGCTGCATTTCATCCATGTACTGTGTTTCAAAAATGTTATCTCTCTCTTTCAGGGCCTTTGTAGTGGTGGCTGATCATAATGAGTTATAGAGTCATGGGCCCTTCAGTGTGTGAGCATTAGCCCTTCAACCCACCATCTCAGTGCTGACCATTTATACTAATCCGGTGGTAGACTACAGTTCCAGTCTCCTTGTGGACACCATCCAGTGAAAGAGTAATATTCTTCTGTTCACATTAAGGAATAGAACTGAATGGTGTAAATATGAGATTTCCCACCCAACCTCTCTGCCCCCCTATAGCTCCTCATGGATAGTACATAGTCTGTGATATGACCTTCATATTAATTACTTAAATCCCCCTTTAAGAATTACGCAGATTGATGGAGGTTTCTATATGCATTCCTTAATTATAATGAAAAATATATATCCTAAGTTTGACTATTAAGATTAATACTCTCTACCCTGATTCTATTATACTAATGCAGCAACCAACAAACTATAAGTGTTTAGTATGCTCCAGCATTAATTATTAACAAAATGGAAATATTTGCAAGCACGCTTGGAGTAGAAAGTTGTCGTGCAGAGAAATATTGCTTTACAAAGCAGTTTTGTTGAGGTCTGACATCTTTAACATTTTTTTACTTCTGATCTCAAATCTGTCACCAGAACTGTTCTTGAACAGAATGACAACTAAAGATTGGCCTGCAAACTTCATTTTCTGTGTTCTGCTGCTTGTTTTGGCCAGTTAACATCTGTCCTTGTCGCTTCAGCCCAAGTTTAACAGTTTAAATGACTCCTAATTCTTTAGCCTCACTGCCGGATAACTGTGTCATTGTTTTAAATGGAAGCTTAAGTGTACCAGTTGGAGCAGTAAAGTTATTGGTTGTTTCTTAACCCTTAGTAACTAAAATCCATCAAAATCTCATCAACATCAATTTCAGGTGTACTATTTGAATTTTTAGGATTTATTATCTCTAGCCAGTTGGACTAGGGATCCTCTTACTAATGTTCCATTTGAACTGGTTATTAAGGGATAATATCATGCTGTTGATTCTCAAAACAATAGCACTTGGGGATAATCAACTTCCAAAAGCAAAATACTAATGATGCTGAAAATTCAAGATTGAAGATTATAGATCGTCATACTTCAGTACTTGAGTGCAAAGGAAAATGAAATAATTGTTGCACTGGATCAGCAGCAGCATAAAAAAAACACAATAAGAATTAAGAACAATAAAAAAATCAGAAGAACTGCCACAATAAATATTAATATAAAACCAATCCTATTAAACACTATGTACAATTAACTGTTAAATACAGGCACTGATTATGTCAATCTGAAATAAAATTTCAAAGAGTTCAATGTAAATTCCAAAGTTCAAAGTAAATTTATTATCAAAGTATATATAGTTCATCAGATACAGCCCTGAGATTCATTTTCTTGTGGGAATTCACAGTAAATACAAAGAAAAGACAAAAAAGGAAAGTAATAATTAATAAAGAAAATAAATAAATAAATAAATAAATAGATAGATAGATAGATAAATAAATAAATAAATAGATAGATAGATAGATAGATAGATAGAGAGATAGCTAGATAGATAAATAAATGAATAGATAGATAAATAAATAAATAGATAGATAAATAAATAGATAAATAAGCAATAAATAGTGAGAATATGAGATGAAGAGTCCTTGAAAGTGAGTCCATAGGTTGTGGGAACAGTTCAGTGTTAGTGTAAGTTCAGTTGAGTGATGTTGTCCCCTCTGCTTCAAGAGCCTGATGATGGAGGGGTAATAACTGTTCCTGAACCCAGTGGTAGTGAGACTCCTACACCTCCTTCCTGATGGCAGCAGCAAGAAAAGTCCATGGCCAGGTCTCTGATGATGGATGTTGCTTTCCTCTGACAACGCTCCATGAAAATTTGCTTACTGGTGTGGAGGGCTTTTCTGTGAAGGATGTATTCACTACTTCTTGTGGGCTTTTCAGTTCAAGTGCATTAGTGTTTCCGTACTAGGCCATGATGTAAGTGCAACTGGACTATAGTCTTTGAGGCAGTAGAAATAAAAATCAGCACCCCTCTTCCTTTCCATTCTGATGAAAGGTCTCAGACCAAAATAAAGTTGTTTACTTCCCCCACCCCATAGTTGCTGCCTGACTTACTGAGCTCCTCCAGTATTTTGTGTGTGTTGAAGAAAATGCTGGTATTAAACATCTGGTCCAGTTGCGTCTGCAGAGAGAAGAATTCTGTTCACATTTGAAGCTGATGGCTATTTATTTACTACTTCACCTACTTCCACTGGTTGCAGACATATATTCTGTCCTTTATCCTTGAGTAGTCTAATCCTGTCCCTAGTTACGTATTTTGTGATTCTTTTTAATCCTACTTGCTCCTTCTAGTCTTCCTGATACCCTGTTTAAGTTCTCTCCTGCTTCCTTTATATCCTTTAAAAGCCCTCTCCAGTTTCAGTTTCCTAAATGCTTAATATTTTTATCTTTTTAACAAAATCTGTAATGTGAGTCATAATCCAAAGTTCATTCTTTGCCTTCATTTTCTTTCTTCCGTCCAGAAATATGGTGATCCTGTATACCTTCTGGCTGGCTTTTCAATTACTTCCAAGAGTCAGATGTGGTCTTACCCAATAATAATTGTTCCCAGTCCGCTCTCCCTAGCTCCTGCCAAGCACTGTTGCTTTGTTCTCAATTTAGCACTTTCCCCTGATGTCTAGTCTTATGCTTAACCAAAACTATTTGAAAACTTATGGGGTTATGAACAGTGTTCCTGGAAACTGAAACTCCGATCACCTATCAGGCTCACTTCCCAATACAATTAGTGTAGCAACAATAAATTCTTCATTTGGCAAGAATTAGGCATCGCTAATATAGAAACATAGAAACATAGAAAATAGGTGCAGGAGTAGGCCATTCGGCCCTTCGAGCCTGCACCACCATTTATTATGATCATGGCTGATCATCCAACTCAGAACCCCGCCCCAGCCTTCCCTCCATACCCCCTGACCCCCGTAGCCGCAAGGGTCATATCTAACTCCCTCTTAAATATAGCCAATGAACTGGCCTCAACTGTTTCCTGTGGCAGAGAATTCCACAGATTCACCACTCTCTGTGTGAAGAAGTTTTTCCTAATCTCGGTCCTAAAAGGCTTCCCCTCTATCCTCAAACTGAGGCCCCTCGTTCTGGACTTCCCCAACATTGGGAACAATCTTCCTGCATCTAGCCTGTCCAATCCCTTTAGGATTTTATACGTTTCAATCAGATCCCCCCTCAATCTTCTAAATTCCAACGAGTACAAGCCCAGTTCATCCACTCTTTCTTCATATGAAAGTCCTGCCATCCCAGGAATCAATCTGGTGAACCTTCTTTGTACTCCCTCTATGGCAAGGATGTCTTTCCTCAGATTAGGGGACCAAAACTGCACACAATACTCCAGGTGTGGTCTCACCAAGGCCTTGTACAACTGCAGTAGTACCTCCCTGCTCCTGTACTCGAATCCTCTCGCTATAAATGTCAGCATACCATTCGCCTTTTTCACCGCCTGCTGTACCTGCATGCCCACTTTCAATGACTGGTGTATAATGACACCCAGGTCTCGTTGCACCTCCCCTTTTCCTAATCGGCCACCATTCAGATAATAATCTGTTTTCCTATTTTTGCCACCAAAGTGGATAACTTCACATTTATCCACATTAAATTGCATCTGCCATGAATTTGCCCACTCACCCAACCTATCCAAGTCACCCTGCATCCTCTTAGCATCCTCCTCACAGCTAACACTGCCACCCAGCTTCGTGTCATCCGCAAACTTGGAGATGCTGCATTTAATTCCCTCATCCAAGTCATTAATATATATTGTAAACAACTGGGGTCCCAGCACTGAGCCTTGCGGTACCCCACTAGTCACCGCCTGCCATTCTGAAAAGGTCCCGTTTATTCCCACTCTTTGCTTCCTGTTTGCTAACCAATTCTCCACCCACACCAATACCTTACCCCCAATACCATGTGTTTTAAGTTTGCACACTAATCTCCTGTGTGGGACCTTGTCAAAAGCCTTTTGAAAATCCAAATATACCACATCCACTGGTTCTCCCCTATCCACTCTACTAGTTACATCCTCAAAAAATTCTATGAGATTCGTCAGACATGATTTTCCTTTCACAAATCCATGCTGACTTTGTCCGATCATTTCACCGCTTTCCAAATGTGCTGTTATCACATCCTTGATAACTGACTCCAGCAGTTTCCCCACCACTGACGTTAGGCTAACCAGTCTATAGTTCCCCGGTTTCTCTCTCCCTCCTTTTTTAAAAAGTGGGGTTACATTAGCCACCCTCCAATCCTCAGGAACTAGTCCAGAATCTAACGAGTTTTGAAAAATTATCACTAATGCATCCATTATTTCTTGGGCTACTTCCTTAAGCACTCTAGGATGCAGACCATCTGGCCCTGGGGATTTATCTGCCTTCAATCCCTTCAATTTACCTAACACCACTTCCCTACTAACATGTATTTCGCTCAGTTCCTCCATCTCACTGGACCCTCTGTCCCCTACTATTTCTGGAAGATTATTTATGTCCTCCTTAGTGAAGACAGAACCAAAGTAATTATTCAATTGGTCTGCCATGTCCTTGCTCCCCATAATCAATTCACCTGTTTCTGTCTGCAGGGGACCTACATTTGTCTTTACCAGTCTTTTCCTTTTTACATATCTATAAAAGCTTTTACAGTCCGTTTTTATGTTCCCTGCCAGTTTTCTCTCATAATCTTTTTTCCCCTTCTTAATTAAACCCTTTGTCCTCCTCTGCTGAACTCTGAATTTCTCCCAGTCCTCAGGTGAGCCACTTTCTCTGGTTAATTTGTATGCTTCTTCTTTGGAATTGATACTATCCCTAATTTCTCTTGTCAGCCACGGCTGCACTACCTTCCTTGATTTATTCTTTTGCCAAACTGGGATGAACAATTGTTGTAGTTCATCCATGCAACCTTTAAATGCTTGCCATTGCATATCCACCGTCAATCCTTTAAGTGTCATTTGCCAGTCTATCTTAGTTAATTCACGTCTCATACCTTCAAAGTTACCCCTCTTTAAGTTCAGAACCTTTGTTTCTGAATTAACTATGTCACTCTCCATCTTAATGAAGAATTCAACCATATTATGGTCACTCTTACCCAAGGGGCCTCTCACGACAAGATCGCTAATTAACCCTAATATGACCAGCAATTGTTGCCCAATCTTAATTGCTTTAAGAATGGAGTGGTGAGTCACATTCCTGAACTATAGCAGACTTTGTATTGAACATACACCAACTGTTGAAGCAGGAGTTCCAGGATTTAGATTATGTAGCAATATGATCCCAAATCAGCATACTGAAGGAATTGGATGGAAAGCTCAGAATGTGCAGATGATCTTCTCATGCCCTGTTGTCCTTGGCCTCGTTGACACTAATAGCCTTGGTAGGTTTGAATGTCATAGCTTTAGTAGTATCACCTTTGCAAAGGCTCATCACAGAATCTGGATTAGCTGTTGAGTGGTGCACAGTTGGAAGAACACTAACTTCCATGCAAAACCCACACAACTTTTCCTCCCTGAAGGTCCAAACATTGTTCAAGATATTAAACTCTGTTGATTAATATCCATGCTAGCCAATCAGTTTTGTAACAACAGTGACTGAATATAATGTACACATAGGTATTGGTACTGGTGTATTATTTCCACTGGTGCCAAAATTAAAAGAGAAGCTTATTCTTTTATAGATCATTCCATACATGGAAAATTAATTATTTTGGTATTCATTGGGCAGGGAGATAGCTTGGTGGGTTTCAGGTCAATCAAATCTGTTGTCATTCAGTGATAGAATGGCTTTCCTGAGACTGAGGTTAAGGTTCATTCTACCATTGCACCAGTCGACGCAGTTGTTCATGATCAAATGCAACTGCAGCAAAGGTATGACTGAGCTCCCAACAATTCAGTCAAGTCAGTGGAATGTCATCCTTTCTACCACAGTCCTTTCAGTGCCCTCCATAACATGGTTCCTGGAAAAGAGGCACAGTTCAGCAATTTTCCATCTCATAATTCAAACTCCATCTTCCTTCTTTGAGACTCCAAGGAGTCCTTCCCTTTAATATGCCATGGTGGTTAAAATAAGAGAACAAACAGGGAAAAGAATTCTGAACTAGGAATCAATTTATCATAGGGAGAAAAAGGTCAAATTTTTCAAATGATAGAGATAACATTAAGCTTAACTAGATTTTTTTTAACACTTTGCATCTTGTAATCTACTAAGTGAAGTTTGAAGTATTGTTAGTGATCCCTGTGAGATTGCTGCAGATAGCTGGTCTATTTCACTCATACACCACACAGCTGTCCTTGAGACACTTCTGTCCAAATAGATTGCAGCCTGCAGCTCATGGTCAATTAAAGGAACATATTTCTGTTGACACAGAAAAACAATCTCTAGCTTCATGGAGAATAGTTCACCGTGAATGGTCAAAATCCCATGTCCAGTGAGAGCAGCAACATTCTCATGAGGGGTATCTTTCCACTGACAGAGTCTTAACCTGCTCCTTGTGGCATGTCACTATTGCTTAAAAGTTACACCATAGTGGTACAATTCAATAAACTGGATTGGATTGACACTGTACGGATGTCTCAGAGTGACATCAGAGAGAGTCATCATGTCTTAGAGAAAGTATCCTCTCTCTATGCCACCTCAGGAGCTGATGAGTTTGTATAGGCGAGGAGGTTAATGCTGAACTCTGGTAAATCCTCATGGCTTCCAATGAGGTGGTATATGCTCAACTGGTTCTGCACAAACATTCCTGGGAAACATGATCATTTTCATGCTCCGTGTTAACTCTTCCATCCAATTAGGAAAGACAAACTACTGCCAACTCTATCATTCTGCATCAGTCTAGTCTTGTAAGTATCTTGTTTGTGGTTCTCTCCTGAAACCTCTGGGGTAATTTGATCCACAGACACTTTCTGCCCCTCCCTCGCCTCCTTTCTTCAGTAAATCTCCACACTAGATTCACCACATTGGTATCAGATTATAGTCTGCTGGCTCCTGGTCTTTCTTCTTGAAGGAGCATCCTACTAATCTAATCTTTTCATCCTTCATGCACTAGTCTCTGAGATGGAGTTATGAAACAACAGATGCATACAGTATCATCCTCATTGACAAATGTTCATCTCTTTTGCAATACATGCACTCCCTTCATGTCTTCTCCTGATTCTCCACACCGTTCACATCATCCTACGGCTGCTTCACCTGTACCTCTTCCTTCTCCTTCATGGAGGTGGAAACAAAAGGCCTTTTTCAATGAATTGCAAAGCGAAAATAGAAAATACATTTTATGTCTGTATTGCTTGACCCATAATGCAAGAACAAATGTGGTACAGAATATAGAGCAGTACAGCACAATGAAATTAATGCTCAAATTCCCACTAAACTAATCCCTTATGACCACAAAATGTCCAGGTTTTTCTATTTCATGCACTACGACTCTCTTGAATGCTTCCATCGAGGATGTGTACAATTGATAGACCCAAGGGAGATGTAATACTCAGAATGAAGATCTGTTGCTGGCAGCAGCTGGAAGATTGCAGAGGATGTTTATAATTTTGGTGAGTAGGTGGCCACTCTGTTGAATAGTCTCAGGAAGCCTTCCTCATGATGGTCAAGTTCAAAACTCAGGAGGGACCAGAGTCAGGTGGGTACCATCCTGTTCCTTGCTGCTCTCGGATAAATAGGGGATATCAGAATCAGATTCTGATTTAATAACATAGTCATAGTCATAGTCACAGTCATACTTTATTGATCCCAAGGGTTCAATATCTGGAATCTGAGGGATCAACACTGGAATATGTCATGAAATGTGTTAACTTTACAGCAGCAGTACAATGAAATACACGGTAAATAAATATGGAGAAAAATAGATAAGTTAAATAAGTAGTACAAAATTAGATTATGAGAACACTCAGTGCTCTTTTATTGTCATTTAGAAATGCATACCTGCATTAAGAAATGATACAATGTTTCTCCGGAGTGATATCACAGAAAACAGGACAGACCAAAGACTAACATTGACTGAACCACGTAATTATAACATAAATAAGAGAAATAAAAAAGTAAGTGAGGTAGTGTTCATGAGTTCAATGTCCATTTAGAAATCAGATGGCAGAGGGGAAGAAGCTGTTCCGCATTACTGAATGTATGCCTTTAGGCTTCTGTACCTTCTTCCCGATGGTAACAGTGTGAAGCAGGCATGTCCTGGGTGGTGGGGATCCTTAATGATGGATGCCTCTTTCCCAAGGCACCGCTCCTTGAAGATGTCTTGGATACTACAGAGGCTGGTACCCATGATGGAGGTGACTAATTTTACAAGTTTTTGCAATTTATTTTGATCTTGTGCAGTAGCCCCCAACCCCCAGCCCCATACCAGATGGTGATGCAACCAGTCAGAATGCATTCCATGGTACATTTGGAGAAGTTTTCAAGTGTTTTAGTTGACAAACCAAATCTCAAACTCCCAATGGAATATAGTCACTGTCTTGCCTTCTTTATAGCTGGATCAATATATTGCGTCCAGGTTAGGTCCTCAGAGATATTGACACCTAGTAACTTGAAATTGCTTTAGAATACAATTCAAACCTGGTCTTTTGAAATGTCCTTAATTGTATATCTGACTACTCTCTCCATCCCCACCATTGTCTTTCTTTTCTATGTTGTGTTGCTGCTCTCTGACTATAGGGAAGTATGTGTCTTTATGACCCAGTATCCTTTAGACATGAGTATACTGAAGAGTATCTGCTGCTATTCTAAATTGGACATGGCTTGTCTGCAAGCCATCCCTAACATTTTTAAGATAATTTGGCCATTACTTTTGGTATAGAGTTTGGTTAAGATCAAGTGTTAGCACTAAACGTAGCTCACACTTAGTGCAAGACATCAGGAAATGTGGAGGAGGTTTAACCCAAAAGCAGAGCAGCAGAGACAATTAAGCATAAAACAATGCTTTATTAATAAATTGCAAAATAACAAGCCACAAGGGGCCACAAAACAAGAGAGAACAGGTACTAGACACAGCAGGCAACAAGGTAAGTGAAGTCTAGAAAGAAATGGTTGAGGCTGGCTGGTTCAATGGGTGATCAAGAACTGCGGATGAGAGCTGGGTTTAAACAAGCTGCAGGTGATGAGTTGGAAACAAGAGGCAGTTGACTCCTGTTAGCTGGGTGGAGACTGTGCAGGCTGACAAAAGAATGAAATCCTGCTTCTAGAGAATAAGGTCCAAGGTCCCCTGGAATGTAAAGCACCCCTTTCTGTTTATTAGCAGTCATGTTTGTGGTTCTGATAATTAAATAATAAATCAAATGATTCCCAAAGGTGCTTTCTGCTATGTTCTTGAGGAACTTATTCGACCATGTCTACTTTAACTTCCCCAGTGTTGATATTCATCATCATCATTATGTGCCATATCATATGACATGGATAATTATGGTCTTTGACCATGATTGTACTTGGCAAATTTTTCTGCAGAGGTGGTTTGCCATTGCCTTCTCCTAGGCAGACTTTGCAAGGCAGTTGACCCCAGATATTGTCAATACCCTTCAGAGACTGCCTGCCTGGCATCAGTGGTCACATAACCAGGGCTTGTGAGAAACACCAGCTGCTCATATGACCACCTATCATCTGCTCCCATAGCTTCACATGACCCTGATCGTGGGGCAAAGTAGGTGCTACACCTTCCAAGCTGGTGGAGGGAATGGGTGTCTTACACCTCCTTTGATAGAGACGTATCTCCAACCTGCCACCCAAGTGTTGGGGTATTAAAATCCTTAAAAATGGGAGCAACTAGCTACTAGAAATATTGTATGGATTTATGTGACTGGTAGATGAATTATTCAAAATACCCACACAACTTTTAACTTGGACATTTATTACAGCTTTAACTAGTTATACTCCAGTAGAATAACCTGGCGACGGAAATTTCCATTCTAATTGTATCAATGTATTTAGTATACCGCTTTCTATGGATTGTCCCACTGTATTCATGAAGATACAATTGTTTTAACCAATTCCAGCATGCAATCATTGTTAAATTGAAAATTTTGGGTATATGAATATTTATTCTTTTTATCATCACTATTAAAAGGTATATTAATATTATTGTGACATTAGAGTGTTTAGGAGTTATGTAACAATGCTGTGGTTTATTACACAATTTGTGGTTTGGTTGATATGCATAGAGTTCACCTGCAAAGTAACCACATCTGATGCCAATAACTTTCCACTTATTTTTGGTACAGAGTGCATTCTGTGAATGTTTACCATTGTGTTAGCCTAGACCTAGAAATTACTAAATGAAAGTGATATGAGACTGCAGGTGTTTGGGTGGACTGAAGTGCAATGGCATGGACTTCCTAGCTGTCACACATCAGTCCAGAAGTTTGCCCTGGCACTTTTCAGTCTGAATTGTGTGTGTGTGTGTGTGTGTGTGTGTGTGTGTGTGTGTGTGTGTGTGTGTCTCCGGAGTAATTTCTGTGTCATTCACCCTGCAGTGATATCATTCTATATGCAACATTCCTGGTAGAGAATTGCAAGAGAATTATTTCCAAGCTGCTCAAGGTACCACCATCAATGGTCACTTCTCAAATGATAATGCTGTCAGTACATACATGGTGAACTATGCTAAGTCCCGTTCTTATATAGCACTCACTAGAGTAACAAACATTCATATCCATTGCTGTGTTAAGGAAAGTGCCACCCTTGTGTTCCATTATTTTGTGACCCACTCTTCTATGATGATAGCTGTTCCCTGATTTTATCCCCATGTCTTTTATGGCTCAGTTCACAACTCAAGACCCATTCCTAGCCCCTCAGATCTCACCACATTCCACTTAAGTGCTGACACCTTGAACGTAATCACCCAACTCTTCAACAAACTAAAACATTTGATCTCATGAGAAGCTCATCTTCACCCTCCTTCCAGGTCCTTCCACCCACACCTTTAATCCCAAACCAGAGATTATTGAATGATTGAGCCTCAGGCACCACAGAAACTTTGTAAAGCAACTATACAGGTGCAGCATAATCTCCAGATGACTTCATGTCCCTTAATGTTTGAAAAATAGAAAATATTTCCAAAGTTGGTCATGCCACTCATCAGGATCAAGTCAGGACAAACATCACAATTTTTGATGTATACTATAGCATGTGGAAAGGAAAATTCAGCTTAGAAAACCCAGAGTGGAGGCAGGTCTTGATGTTAGGAGGACAAATGTAACTGAAGAGAAATTTAACAGTTGGCCAAGATTGAGTTGGATCAGGTAGTATGCTTGGCACTGGTTCAGGTGAGCAATCAGAACCAGAGTTGGGCTGGAGTGGACTGGGCTAATAATCAGTATCAAGATTGGGAGTTGGTGTTGGTTTACTATCACAGTTCCCGAGAACTGATTCCAGTAATTCTGAAATCAGGAGTCACAGCTTGTGTTAGTCCAGGAGTCAAAGGCAATAAATTTTGTGGAATGGGAGCTCTGAATGCTAGAAGGGAAGACAGGACTTGATTCAGTGAGTGGGTCTCCGGTTTGGTAGACTATAGGAAAGGCAACATTACCAAGCACAGCACACAATGATCAATCCCAGGATAACATGGATTACCATCTCAAATTTCTCAGGCTGTATCCCAGAGAAAGGTGACATGGTAGTGTAGCAGTTTTTGCAACGCTTTACAGCACCTGCTGTAAGTTCAATTCCTGCTGCTATCTGTAAGATATTTGTATGTTCTGCCTATGACTGTGTGGATTTCATCTGGATGCTCCAATTTCCACCCACATTCCAAAGATGTACAGTTTTATGGTTAGTAAGTTGTGGGCATGCTACATTGGCATAGAAAGCATGGTGACACTTGTGGGATACTCAGCACAATCCTCACAGACTTGATTTGAAGCAAAATGATGCATTGCACTTTATGTTTTGATGTACATGTGACAAATAAATCTTTAATCTTAACCTGGGGATTGACATCACTTTATCAATATTCTACTTAGATGGCTTAATTAATTCAAAAATATGCCTGGTTAATTTTGCAGAACAAAACGAATCAACCCAAAAATAGTAATTAAGAAATTTCAATTTGTAAAGTGTATGTTTTGTATCTTATAATCATAAAATAAACAGCACTCATTGATCTAATTTTATTCAATTATTTTACAGCAACAAAATATTGTTTGATCTACTCAGTGAGAGTAATGTCTTCACTTAGTATTCCTCATAGTAAACCAAAGGATATGCTATTTCTTTTAAAGACAGGGAGATTGTGTTATACGAGGGGTGGTTGATAAGTTCATGGCCTAAGGAAGAAGGAGTCAATTTTAGAAAACCTAGCATATTTATCTTTCCGACATTTACACACTTAGTCCAGCGGTCGTGGAGCATACGGATCCCGTCTTTGTAGAAGTCAGCATCTTCGACGTCCAGAAGTGGTCCACAGCAGGGGTGATTGATAAGTTTGTGGCCTAAGGTAGAAGGAGATGAGTTATTAACTTCAAACTTCCTGCATTTTCACTCAAAGAGTTGAGCTGCATGTGCATGTATCGAGAGCGGTATAACTCATGTCCTTCGGCCTTAGGCCACGAACTTATCAATCATCCCTGCTGCAGACCACTTCTACAAAGAAGGGATCTGTATGCTCCATGACCACTGGACTAAGTGTGTACATGTAGGAGGGGACTATGTTGAAAAGTAAATGTGCTAGGTCTTCTAAAATTGACTTCTTCTACCTTAGGCCAAGAACTTATCAATCACCCCTCGTATAATTGAATCATAGTCATCGTCATAGTCATACTTTATTGATCCTGGGGGAAATTGGTTTTCGTTACAGTTGCACCATAAATAATAAATAGTAATAAAACCATAAACAGTTAAATAGTAATATGTAAATTATGCCAGGAAATAAGTCCAGGACCAGCCTATTGGCTCAAGGTGTCTGACCCTCCAGGGGAGGAATTGTAAAGTTTGATGGCCACAGGCAGGAATGACTTCCTATGACGCTCTGTGTTGCATCTCGGTGGAATGAGTCTCTGGCTGAATGTACTCCTGTGCCCCACCAGTACATTATGTAGTGGATGGGAGACATTGTCCAAGATGGCATGCAACTTGGACAGCATCCTCTTTTCAGACACCACTGTCAGAGAGTCTAGTTCCATCCCCACAACATCACTGGCCTTACGAATGAGTTTGTTGATTCTGTTAGTGTCTGTTACCCTCAGCCTGCTGCCCCAGCCCACAACAGCAAACATGATAGCACTGGCCACCACAGACTCGTAGAACATCCTCAGCATCGTCCGGCAGATGTTAAAGGACCTCAGTCTCCTCAGGAAATAGAGACGGCTCTGACCCTTCTTGTAGACAGCCTCAGTGTTCTTTGACCAGTCCAGTTTATTCTCAATTCGTATCCCCAGGTATTTGTAGTCCTCCACCATGTCCACACTGACCCCTGGATGGAAACAGGGATCATCGGTACCTTAGCTCTCCTCAGGTCTACCACCAGCTCCTTAGTCTTTTTCACATTAAGCTGCAGATAATTCTATTCAGCACAAAAGGCGGGAAGATTGCCCTACCTTGCCTATCCAGATACTCTATCATCAATTCTGGCCATTTCCCATCTCGCTAAAGCAATGCTTTTTCTCCTTCAGTCTTTCTCCATTTCATAAGTTACTAAGAGAATCTGCTTTTCCGTTCAGACTGGAAAACATTGGCTGTAACACATTCAGTGATTTACCCTGTTAGAATATTCAACTTGTCTCTTTAAGGGCATTGGATATGAGCCAAAGTGAAGTTAAGTACAAAATGGAAGTTTCTCTACATACAAGTTAGCTTCTGTTTATAAATCACAGACTCCTCCATGAACTTCAAGCACTTACTTTAATGGCCTGTAATGACTACCATATTTTGACGTTAACACTGCAACTGAAACTGAGAAAAAACAGAGCATACTTTATGCAAGGTGTGATTACTTAGTCTAAAATATCCATAAAGTAAGATGTTAATTTGAAGTCCAGAACAGACTTCAGATTTTTGTTCGAAACTCATTAGGTTGCTTGATACACCGAAGAACACCAGACAGGAACATTTATGAGGCATTGACGGTTGTTATGAGGTTGTAATTGACCAGGTTAATGTAAATTACTTAGGGAATTGGCAATCAAGTGCAAATCATTACTAACTCCTTAAGCTTACGTCAACACCAGGTAAAGTAATACAGCCTGTCAAAAATATCATGATCTTCAGAAGGACCATATCATCAATGGATCGTACCTCTTGCAGGCCGAGGGCTTCTGCGGCTATAACTTGTGATAAAATAGTGTCATAGTATTATATAGCACAGAGGCAATTGCTTCAGACCATTACGTCCATAACCAACCATTTTGCCTGACTACACTATTCCTATTTTCATGTGTTGGGTCCATATCCTTCTATGCCTTGCCTACTTAAGTGTCTGTCTAAATGCCTTTTAAAAATATTAATTGATTCCAACACTACCCCTGGCAGTATGCTCCAATGATCAATCACTCTCTGTGTAAAAATGTATTCCTGCAATCCCCTTTAAAACTGCCATCTCTGATCTTAAAGGATATAACTCATTAAATTTGCTGGAAGAAGTCATAGACTGGAAAAGAAAACAAGGAGATTTAAACTAAAGATTATATATAGCAAATCCTGATCAGCAAGTTTCAGAGTTAGAGTAAATAAAGATATTACTACACCAAATTGGTGTGAAGCCATATCCTGCTCCATGAGAGAACAGTAAAGTATATCGGAATGGAAACCACAGCCAGGATCAGCACTGTACAATATTAATAGGACCTGGAATGGATACAGGGGAAGGAAGCATACATTAAGAAAGCTATATATGCCAGACGATGTCCTGTGACAAAGTCAGACAACTGGTGGTCCATACAAAACTCTCAAATGCTCTAATTCCTCTTTCATAGTCTACAATCTGTTTCTAGACTGCAAAAAAAAGCACACTCTTAAGTTGCAACTTACATTTGAAGCCGTCACATTGCTACAGTATTTGTTCATTCTATTTTCAACATTTCAAGACTTGGTCCAACTATCCAACCACATTTTGATAATTGCAGGCAGTGCTTTTGAGGAGTAAAGTAAATTTCATCCAATGTGGGAAAATAATTTGACCCTGGTAGATTAGAAAATTGAAAAATTGAAAATTGAGAAATGCCACCCATAACCACCCTCCATGACCGTATTTTTCTGCCTATATACAAGTGGGAGTCCAACTCTCTATTCTCACTGAGGACTTTCTCCCACCTGAGGAAGAAACTTGCAGACACTTGCAGATCTAGTGCAACAAAGAAACAAGATCCAGCTAACAACTTGCATGGTTGAGAAAATTTACAACATGAAAAAAAATACTTTAATTGATGAGCTCTGTGCGTGAGAGAACTTGCACAGCTATCACTTTGTTCTTCTGCTTATTACCTTCTTCACAAACAATGAAATGATGGACTAAAACAGGATTTCACATGGACAATCATGCAAATTAACATGAATTTAAAAAGTAGTGATCAAACTTAAACAAAACATCAGAAAAACGTGACTAGCATTTGTTCCCAAGTATCTAAATACTTGCTAAAGCATATTAGGCCAAAGTATTAATTATTAAATCATCTCATGTTAAAGAAGAAGCTTCACACTTGCATCTAAGAACAGCAAACTAGCTTCCATGTTTCTAAACACAAGAGATTCTACAGATGCTGAAAAAAACAGATTATACACATAAAAACCTGGAAGAAATCAGCAGGTCAGTCAGCTTCTATGGAAAGGAATTAACAGTCAACATTTCAGGCAGAGACCCTTCATCAGACCAGGAAAGGAAAGGGGAAGAGACAGAATAAGAAGGGGAATTAGTTCAAGCTGGCAGGTGATAGGTGAAGCCAATTGTGGAGAAAGGTAGATGTATGAATGCAGGGAGAAGGTGATAGGTAGAAAAGGTAAGGAGGCTGAAGAAGAAAGAATCTCTTAGGAGAGGAGAGTGGACCACAGGAGAAAGGGAGGGAGGAGGAGTACCAAAGGGAGGTGATAGGCCAGTGAGGAGAGGAGAAAGCATGAGGATGAAGCCAGAATGGGGAATGCAAAAAGAGAGAAAAGGGAGGAGTAGAAGAAATTACTGGAAGTTAAAGAAATTGATGCTCATGCTGTCATCCAGATAGATAATGAGGTGTTGCTCCTACAACCTGAGTGTGACCTCATTGTGGCAGTAGAGGAAGTCCTGAACCAACACATTGGAATGGGAGTGGGGAGTGGAATTGAAATGATTGGCACCAAGAAATCCTGCTTGTTGGACCGAAGGTGCTTGGCAAAGCGGTCCCCCAATCCACTTCAGGTTTCACCAACATAGAGGAGGCCACATATCTTCCCCTCTTATGTAAAAGATACAAAAGACTGAAAGCATGCACCAACGAGAGCACCTTCTATCCCACTGTTATAAGATGATTGAATGGTTCCCAAATGTTAAGATTCAAGATTCAAGATTGTTTAATGTCATTTCCAATACACGAGTGGAAAGGAGAATGAAGTAATTGTTACTCTGGATTCAATGAAGCATAAAAAAGCATAAATATAAATACATAAGATAGCTTATATACATACATTGATTGTATGTCCATAATAGTGGTGGTGGGGTGTGGAGGGTTGGGTTTGTGAATAGAGGTGTTAATCAGCCTTACTCCCTGTAGAAAGTAACTGTTTTTGAGTCAGGAATTCCTGGTGTGGATGCCATGTAATCCTCCCCCTGATGGGAGTGGGACAACCAGTCCATTAGCATGGTGAGAGGGATCACTCATGATGTTCCTGCCACTTTTTCAGCACTGTTCTGTATTTACGTCTTCGATGGTGGGTGGGCTGGTGATGGTGATGCACTGGGCAGCTTTGGCTACTTTCCTGTTCACCACTGTATCATGCGGTGCACGTTAAAATGTTCTCAACAACACATCAGTAGAATGACATGCATATAGATGTGCCTAGTCCAGCTCTCTTCACCATTCTCAGAAAGTAGAGGCATTGGTGAGCTTTCCTGA
Organism: Mobula hypostoma; assembly: GCF_963921235.1. NCBI lineage: Eukaryota > Metazoa > Chordata > Chondrichthyes > Myliobatiformes > Myliobatidae > Mobula > Mobula hypostoma. Next base: position 70,440,309 of record NC_086109.1, read on the forward strand.
CTATGTAGAATGTTTCCTGGTACCATGAGGTATTGTGCGTGATGAGCACTCCCGGCAGTTTCCACTTCTGTGCCATTGATGTAAAGAGGAGGGTGAGCAGCGTGAATTCTCAGTATGAGTGATGTAATGATTGGCTTAAGTGCTGCTGGTCAATAGTCATTTAGTTCCGAAGGTGTTGGTTCCCACTTGTACAGGAATAATGGTGACTGACATGGGCAGCATTGTATTGCATGCCTTGGAGCAAGCACAAAAGTCGACTAGAGCGTCAGGAAGGGTGGTGTCACTGGTAGAGTCTGATACTGTTTTTCCTTGCATACTCAGAAGTGACTTTGACACCCATTCACATATGCCAGGGTTCCTTATCAGACAGGTGTGTCCATGAATTTTTGTATGTAGGTGGTCTCTGCCCTCCTGATGCCTAAGATGAGGTTTCTTCTGGCTGTTCTGAAAGCTGTTCTGTCTACAGATGTGAAGGCTGCACTCTGGGCTTTTAGAAGGGAGCGCACCTCTGCGTTCAGCCAGCGCTTCTGGTTGGGCTGTGGGGTGACTGTTCATGTGGTACCAACATAGCCAGTGGCAGAGGAGGCATACTCCTTGAGGTTTGTGTCTTCTTCACTTGTGCTGACCTCCTTGAATACCTGCCTGTTAGTCCATTCAAAATAGTCCTAAAGCGTAGAGATTGTCTGATTAGGCTATACAGTGATGGTCCTCTAGATTGGTTACTCCATTTTCAGCAGCAGTTATTATGCTGGGATTAACATTCTGGTGATGTGGTCAGAGAGGCCAAGTTGAGCGCATGGGATGGCTTTGTAAGTACTGCATCTGTCGGTATAAACATGGTCTAGTCTGTTTGTTCCCCTAGCGGCCGTGGTGACATGTTGGTGGAATTTGGGTAAAATGTCCTGTAGGTTAATATGATAGATTGTGAGGCCAAGAGTCCAGCTGAACTTCTATCTCATTATGACCTTGTGCCTTATTGTTTACCTGCACTGCACTGCACTGTCTCTATACTATAATTCTTATTCTGCATTTTATAATTGTTTCATCCTGTGCTACCTCAATGAACTGAAGTAATGAATTGATCTTTATGAACAATATGCAAGAAAGGATTTTCACTATACATTTCTACATGGGATAATAATAAACCAATTTACCAATTTATCAATTTTCTGAAATACTATACTACAAAAAAGGTTGTTGCTGGTGGCTTACACTGTACATGATAGAAACCATGTGCTGTACACCACTACTGAAATTTGAATATAACTTTGAGAATGAGGCACACCACGTACAGCTCCTAAAATTTAAGCATATTCAGTGTCAGTGAGTCATAACTCACAGAACACTGCAGCCTTTGTCCCACTTAGTCCATGCTAAATCATTAAACTGCCTCATCCCATCGACCTAAATCCTGGCTATAGCCCTCCATAACCCTTCCATCCATGTACCTAGCTAAATTGCTCTTAAATCTTGAAATTGAACCCACATCCACACCTTACACTGGCACTCGAACCATCTAGCTCCCTGAACTCACTTTGCGGAACATCATCACCCCTCCTAACTATCTCATTGGTACCAGCGTGGGCCATGATCTCTGGCTGTTCATCCTCCCACCAAAGAATGCTGAGGACTCGATCCAAGATGTCCTGACCCTGGCATCCAAGAGGCAACATACTATTCGAGAACCTTGTTCTTATCTACACAACTTCCTTTCTGATCCCTAACTAATGCAACCCCTATCAAACAGTTCACCTCAGCTCACCTCTTCTTCCCCCTTCCCTTCTGAGCCACAGAGAACTGAATGTTATGGCTTTCCCCTGCTAGGTCATCATCCCCAACACTATCCAAAGTGGTATACCCATTTTTTAGGTTAATGGCTACAGAGATACTCTGCAATGGCTACCTATCCCCTTTCCCCCTATTGATAGTCACCCAGTTAACTCGGTCCTGCACCTTCGGTATAACTACCTGCCTGTATGTCCTGTCAATCAACCTTTCAGCCTTCTAAATGATCCAGAGTTCATCTAGTTCCAGCTCCAGCTGCTTCTTTTAGAAGCTGTAACTGGACACACTTCTTGCAGCTGTAATCATCAGGGTCACTGGAGGTCTCACTGCCTTCCAACATCCCACAAGAGGAGCATTCAACCATCCTGTCTGGCATCCCCACTGCTCTAAATATGAAATAATGAAGAAAAAATAAATAACTGAAAAATCTGCATGCAGTACATGCCTCTCCTTGTCGAAGCCTCGATGACCCAAAGACTCAACTACCCACTCCAACAATGGCCCACTCATATGATGACCACTCTACTTCAACCTAACTTTCTTTTATTGGATCTTGTCAAGTGCCTAATTATGTTCAATGCAATAGCTGCATGTTATTAAGAGCACATTTCTGGCATTTTAATGCCATTGAACCCTGAGCATATTTCAAATCTTCCGATGGACACAATTTATTATTATGAGATTTGTTTCAAATTGTATGAGACAACATTCGCTGTTTTATTATATTTTAAAATGATTTGAATTATGATTTAGTCAATTCAAATAATCATTACTGCATATTCTTGAAGTAGTTTGCCTTTCAAAGTTTGGGCTGGCTCAGACTACAAGAAACGTTTCTGGATTCCAATGTTCTTATGATTTTCAGCAGGGTGCAAGAGGGGATGAAAACTAGTTTAGTGAAAAGTGAATGTGGATTGAAACTTGAATCTTGAATCACTTTACAAGATTGTAGAAAGCACCAACAATGTGTTTTTTGCCTAATTCACTTCCTCTTCAAATTCCCTGAGCTTTTACATATGCTCTGGCAAATTCCAACCAGATTGCAGGGTGTTACTAGTGGAAACAGGTGGTACCTTTAAATCCTCTGGTTTAAGCATGCAAGTTAATATTTCATTTAATCATGAGCTCAGCTACCTCAGGCACACATGTTTAAGAGCCTGTAATTGAGGAATCTTTTCTCATTTTTATATGACTCATGCTTAACGCTTTAAAAATGTTTTGAAGGAAATAAATGTGCCAAGCAAGAGTCAGTCAGTAGGAGTTTAAAGCAGTTCTCAAATATTACAATCAAATATCAGAAAAATGAACTCCCTGCTGTGCTTGAACAAGCACAATTGCAGCACACTTATATAAGAACCTCTGTCTATAACTTGGGGTCATGGGCTGTTTTATTATTGGCAATCCGTTTAAACAAAGGAATCAATAGATACCGTAAAATATCAGGGAGCATATATTACACATAAATCACACACTGAAAACTGTTATAGGCTCAGCTTGCACATCATTAAAGGGCAAACATCAGAGAAATTTTAAAGCCCTGTTGGAATGATAATAGCGAGATCTTACCTTAACAATCCTTGAGACAATTATCTCGGTACATCGGGGGAAGGACCATTATATTTGCAATTTTTTAAGAGCAGAGAAAGTACCAGCAGCAAGGATACAACAGAACTGTCTGTTTTAGAAAAGTAATCACTATATAGAAATTGTTGTAATGTTACTATATAACCTTTTATTAGGAATTAATATAGATCCCAATGTAGTGTGCACACATGCAGACTAAAGCTGAAAAGCACAGCCAAATCAATTCAGTATTGATGGATCTGGCTGTGGTGGACATTGACAGCATTATACAGGGAATCTAGGACATTTTAACTATTGCCTGTACCCAATCTTCTATGAGCAAATAACTTGAGCATTCAGAATCAGACCTTGTAAATGACAATATGGAAGAGCAAGGGCAAGAGGAGATGTCACAGGGTCATAGAAGGATTATTGCTTTTAAAATAAACTATTTGTAAAGAATTAAAATAGTTCCAAATAATAGCACTCCATTCACTGACTATCAAGCTATAATGGGTACAAAACTTTGCTTCTCATTATATGTAGTCCATAGCCTTTTCTTTGAAAGGTACATTCCATGTTTATTGCTTGTTAAGTTGCTGCCTCAATCCCAACAACAGGGTTACAATCCTTTTTTTCTATGCTGTCTCTGTGGTGTTTGCACATTCTCTATGTATCTGTGTGGGATTTCCTTTGATCTCTCCATGTTCCTCCCAAATTCCTAAGACATGCCTGTTGGTAGGTTAACCGACCACATAAATTGCCCTAGTAGGTAGGAGAATAGAAGAAGTTGAGGGAACTAATGGAAGTGTTGTAACAGATAAGTGTCAGATTAGTGTAAATGGATACTTGATTTTTTTTGCAAACTCAAGGCCAATTACTGTGTAGCACATCCCATTCCCATTCTGATATGTCTATCCACGACCTCCTCTACTGTAAAGATGAAGCCACACTCAGGTTGGAGGAACAACACCTTATATTCCGTCTGGGTAGCTTCCAACCTGATGGCATGAACATTGACTTCTCAAACTTCCGCTAATGCCCCACCTCCCCCTCGTACCCCATCCGTTATTTATTTATATACACACATTCTTTCTCTCTCTCTCCTTTTTCTCTCTCTGTCCCTCTGACTATACCCCTTGCCCATCCTCTGGGTTTTTCCCCCCTCCCCCCTTTCTTTGGGCCTCCTGTCCCATGATCCTCTCATATCCCTTTTGCTAATCACCTGTCCAGCTCTTGGCTCCATCCTTCCCCCTCCTGTCTTCTCCTATCATTTTGGATCTCCCCCTCCCCCTCCCACTTCCATATCTCTTACTAGCTCTTCCTTCAGTTAGTCCTGGCGAAGGGTCTCGGCCCGAAACGTCGACTGTACCTCTTCCTAGAGATGCTACCTGGCCTGCTGCATTCACCAGCAACATTGATGCGTGTTGCTTGAATTTCCAGCATCTGCAGAATTCCTCATGTTTACTGTGTAGTCTAACTCTGATTTTCCATCTCTAAATGTAAGATATGTGCTCAATGCTATACTGTGGGTTTCATCCAGGTTCTCTGGTTTCCTCCCACAGTCCAAAGATGTACCATTTAGCAGGTTAATGGTTCATTGTAAATTGTCTCCTGATTAGGCTAGGATTAAGTCAGGAGATTAATGAGCGGCACAGCTCGAAGGGCCAGAAGGGCCTATTCCACACTGCATCTCAATAATAAGTAAACAGTACAAAGCAAAATAAAATCAATCCAAAGTGAACTTGTGTTCTCCATCAATTAGCAAAATAAGTTTTAAAATAAAATGTAAACATACTTTCTCAATGGGCAGCAGGAGATGCAATAGCTCTCCTTTTAGTTCTTTCCTTCCAAACATCTAAGGATGCAAAAGGTCCTCGGTCCTTCCAGGTGTAATAGTCATTAATCACACCTCTTAAAATGAAGACCTCTTCTACGCTGTGGACACTAAATGCAGATTGAATGGTTGCTTAGTGAAGTAACCCTATTGCCTCCAACTTTAATTCTATGCCCACGCCCACTCTGACCAATCTGTGTATCGTTATGTAGTCAGCTATGAACAGGAAGAACCAACTACATCAGTTCTACAGCTGTTACTGTCCATTTTCTATTTGTAATCATTTTAGGGCTTTCTGAGGAAAGTCTCATTGACCAGCTGTGGAAATAATGTCATATTAGGTGGTGAGGAAACATAAAATTGGACATGACGGCTAGTGGAAATTTAACAACACATTGAAGTAGATTGCATGAGCATTAACTGAAAAGAAGTCCAATTCAAAATTATCAATTTTTTTATATATATATGATGATGCATCCAAGAAGTAGATTTTATTATCTGATACATTCTTCTACCTGAGAAGCAAATTGCCTTAATGCACAAAAGGGAAAAATCAAAGATCGACAATATGTCGGGACCTGTGAAACAGAAAATACCCATTAACTCTACTGCCTGTAAGTCAATGCAAATGTAAAACTAAAAGAGTTTGGAAAATACTGTAGCCAACAAGCATAATGAGAATCTTGGCTGAAATGTTTTCCATTGACCTGTGAACTTGTTCTCTGATTAAAGGTTTATTAAATTGGAGCATAATTTGGAGATGATCTTGATTTAATGACTCCTATCTTTACTCAGGGAGACTCCACGCTGAATGTACAAGTCTGCTTAAAGGGTTTTCACAGAGCATTTAAAAGTGTTTCAGAAAAGTTAGAATCACTGTGATTCATTTGAGAAAGGTGATCTACTGATCTCAGGAAGAGCAATAACTATTGAAGCAGCAAAATTAGGGGACATTGATTTAAGATTTAGATAGTAAAATAGGAAAGATTTAAAAGAGATTTGATGCGCAAATTCTTCATGAAAAGAGTATATGGAAAGAGCTACCAGAAGAAGTGGTAAATGCAGGTACAATGGTATAATTCGAGAAACATTTGGATAGGTACATGGAGGGACTGTGCTAAGAGGGATATAAGCCAAATTCAGGAAATTAGAAGGCACCATGGTTGACATTGAGTTCTCGGGCCAAAGGGCCGTATCCATGTGTTTTTCTCTCTGAATCTCTGACTGATTCCAAAAGATGGAAACAGTCAGAAATCCAACAGGTTTTAAACAAGATCAGAGATAAGGAAATCTTACCTGTGCTTCCGTTTCTGAAGCAAAGTCCATGACGTGAAATATAAATTCTATGTCTTTATGCTCACACACTACCTATGTGTTTCTAGCATTTTCTCTTTTTATCATTCAGTAGTATGACCTGTTTACAGTGCACCATCAACATTGTGAAAAATGATGAATACAAATGAAATATGCCATTTAGAAATTATTAAGTTTGCTTCTGCAATTGAAGAGGTTCTTGAACTCTGAATTTATTTTAATATTTTGTAATGTTAGTAAATGTTGAACTTTTGAGCTTTGTTGATAATTATGTTTAACATAATTTGTCATTTTTTAATGAAAGCAGTTGAGTCTAATTCAAGCAAGAAAGGGTAATGGTTTACTTCATATTAATTGTGGGTCTGTGCTCTTCTTATCCAGGAAAGCATCAAACACAAAAGACAACCATCTATTTGCATGAATCAAAGTGACGTGAATAACAACAAAAATCATACATCCAGAGTTGCAATATAGCTTATAAAATAAGTGACCACTTCTTATAAAATTATCTATCTACTTTGAAGTACCTTCCTGCAATCCTAACTGTATCGAAGACTTTATTCTTCAAAATAGTATTTAACAGTTAAATTAAGATCAAGCATGCAGTTGGCCATTGCTAAACCATAAAAAAAATTTGGTGGAAAATGATTGAGAAAATAGGTCTACAAGCAACAAAATATACTTTGGAAAATCCTTTTCCCATTCTGATATGTCTATCCACAGCCTTCTCTACTGTAAAGATGAAGCCACACTCAGGTTGGAGGAACAACACCTTATATTCCGTCTGGGTAGCCTCCAACCTGATGGCACGAACATTGACTTCTCAAAATTCCGCTAATGCCCCACCTCCCCCTCGTACCCCATCCGTTATTTATTTATATACACACATTCTTTTTCTCCCTCTGTCTCTCTCACTATACCCCTTGCCCATCCTCTGGGTTTCCCCCCCTCCCCCTTTTCTTTCTCCCTAGGCCTCCTGTCCCATGATCCTCTCATATCCCCTTTGCCAATCAACTGTCCAGCTCTTGGCTCCATCCCTCCCCCTCCTGTCTTCTCCTATCATTTGGGAACTCCCCCTCCCCCTCCCACTTTCAAATCTCTTGCTAACTCTTCTTTCAGTTAGTCTTGATGAAGGGTCTCGACCCAAAACATTCGAGTGTACCTCTTCCTAGAGATGTTGCCTAGCCTACTGCGCTCACCAGCAACTTTTATGTGTGTTGCTTGAAATTCCAGTATCCGCAGATTTCCTCGTGTTTGCATTGGAAAATCACTGTAGAGTTTCCATTCAGTGAAATCAATACAATTTGAGCTATTGAGATATATAAATTAATATTTTTTTCAAAAAGTCGGTGAGTTAAGTTACCAATTAGAAATCAACTGCTGTCAAATAACCACCCAATTGTTTTATCTGCTTTGCTTTAAAAGCAATACTTCTTACAATATAATAAAAAATCAGTATGCATAATATATGGTTGAAAAATACTTTGGAAAATGCTGAGGTTTGTAAGATGTCAGAGCTCTCTTCTTTTCTATGGGTGTTATTTGTAGAGCCTGTTGGAAATAGGCCCTTTGGCCCATTCAGTCCATGTCTGCTGACAAGCACCCTTTTATACTAATCTGATTTTATTTTCTCCAGCTTCCAGCCAACTTTGGCCCATTCTGCAACTTACCTGGAGGCAAGGGGCAATTTAGAGTGGCCAATTGCCCTACTGACTGATATATCTTTGGGACCTGGGAGGAAATTGGTCTCCCAGAAGAAGCCAGTGTGGTCACAGGGAGAGAAAGAAAACTTCACATCACATGAACGTATCTGGAGGATAGGAATGAACCCAGGGCACTAGGCCTGTGAGTTACCAGCTCCATTGACTATGCCTCTTTGGTACCCCTCTCTAGGGGAAGTATTAATATGTTAGATGTGTGTTTAATATCATTTGATGTATATATAGGAAGAAGTTCTAACTATGGTGAGCAGTTGGCTTAGCATCTGGAGTTATGGAGACTCATTAACTTATCCTCTTCCCTGGAACAGGTTGATAATTTTATCATGTTAAAGATATTAACAACCACAACATTCAATCCCTTTGCAGGTTTTATTGAAGGTATCTGGGTTTCCCAATCTGCTCATGAGCACATGGTAAGACCAGTATCTGGGCGAAGGTAAGTACTCCTACAGCACTATTTGTGGTGCTTATATCTAACCAAGTCCCACTTCTCTCTCCCTCAGTAAGATATGCCACTTTAACGTTGGTGTTTTCAGCCATTCTTTCTGATATCAGCAGATCATGGGTTCGATTGTATACTACTCTGTCTCAGTTATTTATCTCATTCATTCTTCAAGGTACTGAAGGAGAGTTGTTTTCCTTAAAAGCTACTAAAGAAAGGTACTTGATTGATAGGGAGCCAAACAACATTTCTTTATAGTGACCTTACTCCACAGAGGTAAGCAGTGATGAGGAAGCCTTAAAATAAGAGTGGCATCAAGAGGACATGACCACTATCATCATGAGGAAACATTGGAGATGGATGTACACATGATGAGAAGAGAGGCCATCATCAAGACAATACTTCATTGGACCCCTGAAAGGTGGGGAAATGCTGGAGACCAAAGGCAGCTTGACGTTGTACCGTAGAGGCTGAAATGAGGACCCAGAGCCACACCTGAGGCACAATAGAGAAGATGACCAAGGACAAATAGAGATGGAGCACCTTCATTGCTGCCCTGAGCACCAGCAGCATAATGGGCAATAAGTACTAGTAGTATTGGTGTCACATACTACATTTTTAACACTGGTACCAACTAATAAGCCAATCATTGCAACTACCTTCTGCAACTGCCACTACTGTACTCAAGGGAAGCCTGAAAGCCCAAACTATTTGTCAGGGTGGATTCTACGAATCATCCTAGCCAAAGGATGAATGGAGTGGAGCTAAATGTGGAGAAAATCCCCAGACAACAACCCCCAAAACCACCAAGGAAAATATCTTGATCCATGTTCTTGGAACAGATAATCAACAAACACAACTAAAGCTGATGGTTTATCAGCAATTCTTGGCATTGTGAATAGATAAATACTTCAGCGATTCAGATAACATTTCCTTGCCCAATATTTTAGCACTGCTGCTAGTTCACTTAACTGGATATGAGCTAGCATCTCCACATAAAGGGTAGAAAAGGGAATGTCATCTGAGTGTGTTAAGTCTTCATTCGATATTATTCGTGACTGTACCTTCTTGGCTGACAACAGCAGGTGACCTGCCAATTAACCTGTGGACTTAATTAGGATTGCATTTTCCTGTTAAACCACAATTATTTATCTGGCCATGAGCTGCAGAAATAGTCTGTCCCATGTATTCTTGGCAGCCATTAGCCAGAGGGATGCAGAAGTTGCCTGCTGAATTAATCTCTGCAGAAAAGGTTCTGGTACCTTAATGGTGCATATTTCTGAATGCGGTATTCTCAGAAAAGTCTTGCACTGACATTACCTCACATATTTTGGATGGAATTTAGTTTATAGATTATCAATATCTATTAGAATGTACCCATGTTTAAAAAACATTCTGTTTACACTAAGTGGCCACTTCATTAGATACACCTGTATACCTGCTAATTAATTAGTCATACAAACATGTATGATTAATTAATCAGGCAAATATGTGACAGCATAAATGAATGCAGACATGGTCAAGGGGTTCAGTGTTGTTCTGACCTAACATCAAAATGGGGAAGAAATGAAATTTAAATGATTTTGACCATGAAATGATTGCTGGTGCCAGATGGGGTGGTTTGAGTATCTCAGAAACTGCTGATCTTCTGGGATTTTGATGCAGAACAGTCTCTAGTGTTTACAGAGATTGATATGAGAACCAAAAAAAAATCCAATGAGCGGCAGTTTCGTAAGTGAAAATACCTTGTTAATGAAAGAGTTCAGTGGAGAAAGGGCAGATTGGTTTCAGCTAACAGGAAGGTAACAGTAACTCAAATTACCATGTGTTACAACAGTGATGTGCAATTCAGCATCTCTGAAAGCACAGCACATTGAACCTTGAAATGAATGTGCTGCTGCAGCAGAAGAACACACCAGATTCGACTCCTGTACCTACCAAAGTGGCTAATGAATGTACATCTTATGTTCCTATTAGGAAACCTTGTTTAATTTGTCATCAAAAATGTAGTATTACACCAATTTAAAAGTTACAGGTAAAAAAACTGGGGGAGAAATTTGATTCCGGTTACCAGTTTAGAAAATGCATGGATACTTTGGACATAGTTTATAGTCACTTCCACGTCCTCAGTTTCATCAAAGCTAAAGGAACAAAACTTGTTCAGGTGAGCATAGCTGCTGACTGATCCTCTCATCTGTAGATTACACTGATACCTCGAGACAAATTTCTCTCTTGGGTTTTTTAACCACAAGAAAGCTCTATGTATTAATCAAAATAAATACACATTTGACAATTTAAAATATATTTCCCTTTGTCACTTGTCATGCAAAAACTCACATTAATAATGGAAATGGAGAGTAAAATTCACCTTTTTAAGTAAAACATTGAAGAAACACTGATGTTTCGTTCATTTATTATGTGCCATGTCATACAATGTGAGTGATCATGGTCTTTCCATGACAATAATTGTTTTTGGCAAATTTTTTGACAGAAATGGTTTCCTATTGCCTTCTCCTGGGCAGTGTCTTAACAAGATGGGTGACCCCAGCCATTATCAAAGCTCTTCAGAGATTTTCTGCCTGGCGTCAGCAGTCACTTAACCAGGACTTCTGATATGCACCAGCTGCTCATACGATCACCCACCACCTGCTCTCATGGCCTCACATGACCCTGAACGGTGGGGCTAAGCAGGTGCTACACCTTGCCTAAGGGTGACTTGCAGGCTAGCAGAGGGAAGGAGTGCCTTACACCTCTTTTCATAGAGACATGTCTGCACCCCACCACCACAGATAGTATACCTCCAATAATCTGGGACCCTCATGAATTTGGTGGCACCAAGCTATTGGATATTAAGCCTATTAAAACCCCAACATAATTAATTCAGGCCAGATTGCATTATTGTAGATATACATTATATAGTGGTACCATAAAGTTTGATAAACCCATCGTGTTTTAAAGGAGCTAGAACTCAGTCAGTCAAATGCTGAATCATAAGAAAGGCAATCTTTGGAGTTTTATTAACCAGTTTTGTTTTAGAATTATGACAAGGAGGATTATGTCTTTGCCAATGCAAATGACTGTTTCTTCCTATGTCACAAACAAGTGTGGATACCTGAGAGAAAGAGCCTAATTGGACTGAAAAAAAGTCATGAATGAAGCAGTTACTAAAATTATTGCTTAACAATGAAACGTGTCTGAGAATACAAGCTACTATTGAGTCTGCATCTCTCTTTGTCCGGGAAACGTAATCTACTGAAGTATACAACTCTGCACACCAGTCTCTGGCGCCAATGAAATTTCAATGTAAAGACAAAACTACAAACGAGGTTTTCAGTTAACTCTCTGCGAAGACTATGCTAAGTGTGATTCACTGGTGGCGATGGAATCAGAGAATTAGAGCTTCATGTTACATTTTAGAAACATGATGAGAAGACATTTGCTCTGCTTCAGGTCAGTGCAGAGGGAATGAAACACAAACAGCTGCAAACAATCACCTGAGAAGTTTACCAGGTAAACCGAAAAATTCCCATGGGTACTTATGAAAGAAGGAAGAAGTCTTCTTTCTCCTCCCCTCAGTTAACAACAACCAAATGAATTATTTAGTTATCATTACATTACCATTTGAGGAACTTTGTTGTAATCAATCAGGCTGTATTTCCTACATTAATTTACAACATTGACTTCGCCGCAAAAGTAATTCATGGGCTGAAAAGGTCTTTTGGAATTACAGGAATCTTGCAGGGGGATAGGAAAAGCTTTCCTTCATTAGTTTTATTTTAAAAACTAATTTTGAAACAAAGAGGTTTCCTCTGCAATCAGATGGGCTACATGACAATGAATTGAACGTTGCTTTATTATTGAGTAACAGAGAATAATGGCATCAGCAAGGTATCTCTTGCTATCTGTCAAAGATAACTTTGTGTCCATATCACATGACACAGTTTACATGGACAAGAAACCAAAACTACCTTACAGATGAAAACACTGTGTGACACAACTGATCTTCCATTTAATAATATTGATCAATCAATGACCTCTGATTAAGGAGAATAACTAAATGTCCAATATAATAATAAAACTTAAAATACTTTTAGGAAATGGAGTGATTTTGGCTTAATTATTAGTTAGTCACTGAAAATTGGTTGAATAGATCTGGTTGTGATACAATGATTATTCTAGATTTAGTATAAACTTACAGTGTTTTTTTGTTGTATTCTAAGACTGAATAGTAAATCATAAACCCATCACTGAGGGGGCTTGTACTTTGGTCTAACTGTTGGAATGTTAGTACTTCACTACATGTCCAAGAAGGGAGGAAATTCACTTCAGCACTGCAACCAAGAAGCAATAAATTCTACCTCGCTGAGAATCATTAATTTCAAGCCTTTTGATATTGGAGCTGACCTTATTGTGCACACATCTTTCTCTGTGAGGATTGTGCCAAGCAAAAGCTAAACTTCCTGAAGTGGTGTAATTTTCATATAAACAACAAGTAGAATCTATGAAGTTGATGGGGGGAGAGGGGAAGACGAGTCATCAAAGCACAGGAAGAAAAATTCTTGTCTTCCTCAAGTGCTGATTTATAAAATAAACAGACAGTTGTTTTAATAACTGGATCGTGAAGGTTCAGACTTCTCTTTGGGGAATGAAAGACAGTCTCCATTAGAATTGTGTGCACTTTCTCACATTAATTTTATCCTGCTTCTGATAGCAAATTGCCGACAAGTTAATTACCACACCCATGCGCAATATTTATCTTAATGTGGATCTCAGAAACAGTTTTCAAGGATATCTGAAGTAAATTAGTGAGCAGACAGCACTTACTACTGAGACTGAAATCTGAACAATGTATTGAGGTTATATTTTTGCAGCTCAATTAATTGCATCTCTATATTTTTTACACAGTATTTCTTAAAGCTTATGCCTTTCTTGTTGAAATGATGCAATTTGAGGCAGACTCCCAGGTCACTTTCAAGGCCCTGTATAGCTACAATCTCAATGTCTCTAAGACCATGATTTGCCTCCTGCTCTGTAATAAAGTACTTGGCTTCCACTTGCCAACAACCTATGGGTTAAAATTTTAAACCAAGCCAAAACTCCCAGCCTGTTTTTTTTTGTTTGAACTTCCACACCAATTTTCTCCCACTCACTTTCCTTCTGAATGCATTGAGTCCCACTAGAGTAGCCTCTTTACGTAAAACTTACCTTCTCAAGAGGCCATCATTCAAGAGTAGGCCTTGAAAGTAAAATGTCTGCAGATGAAGTGGCCATAGAGATAAAAAAAACAGCTTAGCTTGATCCTGTCCACTTCTGTGACTTAACAAGAGGTTTTGCTCATAATCTGCTTATTACGGGATGCAGTCAACATTGGCAAGATGCAACCCTAATTTTCTTTGTGAAAGTAGTGATGAGACCACTGTAGTCTTTCTGTTGATGGTAATCTTGCTGTACATTTAGGTCGGGAAGTTCTGAATCTGTAACTCATGATGATGAAGAAACAGCAATAGATTTCCAACACAAGATTATATGTGATTTGGAGTTGTTCAAAGTTCAAAGTAAATTTATTATCATAGTACATTTATGTCACATATTACATTCTGAGATTCATTCCTGTGGGCATTAATAATCACTATAAAGGAACACACTAGAATCAATGAAGAACTGCACACAAACAAGGATGGACAAACAACCAATCTGAAAAAGACAAGTTGTGGAAATACAAAAAGAAAAAAAAATCACAATAATAAATAAACAAATAAATAAATACGTAGATAAATAAATGGATAAATAAATAATTAAATAAAATTGAGGACGTGAGTTGTAGAGTCCTTGAAAGTGGGTCCATAAGTTGAGGAATCAGTTCAGTGATGGGGTGAGGAATAAGCATCAGGATCCACAGTTATCTACTCAAGTTCAGGAGCCTGATGCTTGTTCCTCATCGTTGCAGTGTTTCTATAGGTCTTCTGCTTCTTCCTGTTTTTCCTGTTGGGTGATTGAATTCATGGATTTGGCACCAACTTTCATTGTAGCCTTGGCAAGTAGCAGCACTGTATTTTGTGGATATTGGTCACTGCAGCAGTACATCAATGGTCGAATGAAAGGTTCGTGGGACAGAGAGGTGATAATCAAACAGGCTGCTTTGCCCCTAGATTGCTACCATGAGCAAGAACCCAAGCTAAATTTCTCCTCCCTAATTCAGGACACCAAGGGCAAATAAAAAGGAAAATCCTACTGACATTGGATAGCTCAGCATTCAACTTCGATTGCATTTATTCTGTAGGGATCTGTTACTCACTGGACCTATCATGGCAATTCCCAACACATCACGCCATAAGGTACTGCACCCACTACACTGAGGATCTCAAACATCCTGTAACCTAATTACAGGGTTTTGATTAGAATTTAGTACTGTATATGAAAAACACACTTGTATTTTTTTAAAATTACGAAGGTTATAATGCTATACAAAAATTTCATACAATATGTAATCACTTTTACAACGTTCATATCAAATGCAGCTGAACCACATGTTGAACTTTTCATATTTTATTAACTAAACCAGATTTCTTTGAACTTGATAAAATGAAGTCATTTCAGAATCACAAGAGACAGATGGATAGCTCCTGTTGCAAGCACAGGGAAAAAAGGGATTGACTGTCATGTAATTCCTACAGCAATAAAGTAAAACTGATTAAATGCAAAGGTGAAAATTGACAAGTTTTCCACAACTCCTCGGGCTGTATGGATCAGTTTATGTATGCAAATCTCTATCTTATATATGTTGATTTATTCTGCTAAACTGCAAGATACATTTTCATCTCTGAGCATCTGTTTTTTTTCTTCAAAAAATGGCTGGAGCTAGCAGTCAAAAATAAACCCACAAAAGTGCAGTAGTGTATAAACATACAGCCCTGTTCCTGATCCTCTTCTCTGTGTGCTGAGGTAGTGTTGTTGATTTATCTGGGAGAAAATAAACCATGCTTTCTTAAAGGGAAATGGGATTACTGCTATTGTCTAGTCCACAATGCTGAGGAGAATTAGCAATAGTTGTAGACACTTAGTGGGGCTCTCAGGCAGAAGCTTATCCCAGATTTTGCACAATAAACATTTGAATATCAACAGTGTTTTGCAACTCCATCGCAAATGTATAAACTTCTTCCCCTTTGAACCGAATCCCTTCAAATAGTTGCACACCTTCTACATGAACAACTTGACAATTTTTATCTCTTTTTGGTTGTTTTATAAACTATGGAGCTTCTCCAGTTTTTTTTTTGGCATATGCTTTGTAAATCAAAAATATAAGATGCAAATCAAAGAACTGAGAGATTTATTTTATTAATTGATTAATTAGCTGCCTTACATTTATTCTTTAAGCTTTTTTTATTTTGGATGGACTAGTTTTTGTTGCAGAGTTAGTTCAGGCATATTTTGTTTTGCATCAGAGTAATATAGTGTCACTCCAGGCCTTCAACAGCTCGATCACTTTCTACAAATTGAGACATAACTTTCATGTCCAGTATTGTGGCTTGGCTAAAGCGATGCCTATTGAATTTGATACAATGATCCCGTGGATGAAGTTATCTGTATCGTTGAATGGGATGGTGTCAGTGGGAGGGGAAAGACCGGGTCTGGAAAAGAATGCTTTTTCTGAAGTCCTGAAGGTCACAGTCCAGCTGCTCTGTGAGGCAAAAGGACACCATTGCCCTGGACAGAGACAAGAAAGAAAGCACTGTAAATAGAGAGCATCTAGCAGGAGTTTGAGTGTGTAGCATCAGTTATCGCACCACGACTTTTTTATTTTAGAAGGCTGCGCTAGATTATGCTCAGTGTGGAATAATACGAACAAGAAAATAAGATATTCGACCAATTTTCTGAGCAAGGTTGAGAAATAAGACGCCACCAAGTGTCAAAGGTAGGATAAAAGGAAACAAAGATCAGCCTTCTTTACTTCTTTATTTCAAGGCATTAGGCTTCCTAGTAGTTTTCAACTTTAACAAAATGTACTTTTTGAGCTGAAGCTGAACATAAACATTATTTTTCTGCAAGTAAAAAAGCATTCTTTAATATGGCAGTAGCCACCCAGGGCTGAACAGCAGATATACATACAGCCCAGAGCTTTCTGCCAGAAGTATCACTGATTCCCTTCAATTGATAACGGCACCTCTTCTCATTTGACAGGCATCAGACACACTGAGGGTTTAATATATTTTTTCATGTCAGTGCCTGTTTACACAGAGCAGGTCAACAAAAGGACTGCTCCTATCTAACAGAATATGTGATTAATGTTTGAACTGAGCGTGACAATATATTCCTTGGATGTCAGGGAAGTGCTCCTCAAATTGATACTTAGCTTGCTTCAAAATTCCTAAGTATTTTAAAAAATATTTTTTCAAGTCTACAGCTTGTAAATTAATGCAACAGAAAAAATGTTCACATTTTAAGAAAAGTATTCTTCAAATTTGTTTGGAAGAATAATACAGAGCAAACTCATTTTGTCATATTAATATATTATCTGAAAGACTATGCTTTAGTTATAGTTCTTTGAAGTTTGTAGGGAGAAGACAAATCAAAACTGGTATCATCTTTTTGTAAAAGTTTTTCAAAGTTATTTTTGAAGATGAACATTAAACAAAAAAAACCTCTACCAAATATATACTTTGGAATTTTGAATATATATATGTATACATAGTTCTATTATATTATCAAGTATTTTGCATTCACACTAATTCTGTTTAGCTTGGTCATAATACTTAATTTGTTTTAATCAACTCCTAAATTAATAAGGCTTTTGTACAATTGCATTCAAAATTGATTCTGTATAAGTATAGACAAAGAAACAAAATGGAGCATTGCTTGACCGAAAGAAATATTTTATTTCCACATCCCTTTTATTATTACAATAGAATGGTATGGCTGGTTAAGTGTATGGTCAACAGCAATATTTATGCAATTAATTAGTAAAGTCAAATAACTTAATTTGTTTGAACTGATTAATCAATAAATCAATGAGAATCATTGAAAAACTATAAATTATTCCTCATCAATAAAGCTAACATTTGAAACCGAATCCCACAATGTTTGCTCCCTCCTTGTTGACTTTCAAACCTCAAGTTGAATGGTAGCATCTTGATGTGTGAAAATTAAAAACAATTTGATTTCATTCAAGAAAATCTAATCTTTAAAATGATCAAGTGAAGTTCAAGAATTTGATAACTAGATTTTACAGTCTGTGACTTTACCACTAGGATATTTGTAGTAATTGTTTAAACAATGTTTTCTTTATGATGCATTTGATACCTGTTCTCTCTATCAGCAAGAAAGCTATATAAATATT
The DNA here is from genome assembly GCF_963921235.1 of Mobula hypostoma. NCBI lineage: Eukaryota > Metazoa > Chordata > Chondrichthyes > Myliobatiformes > Myliobatidae > Mobula > Mobula hypostoma. The sequence continues at coordinate 70,458,305 of NC_086109.1, forward strand.
ATAAATTGTCTCTGTATGGAATGTTTTTCTTTCACACTGTAACTGTGGCATTTAATATTGTTTAAGTAATTCAAAGAAGCATTTTATTTTCAATGATATTTATTCAGAAACAATTTGTTTATTTCAAATTATTTTTGTTCACCCCTGAAATAATTGATTTAAACAATTTTCAAGAAACAAGCCTGATATTAAGGCCAATACTGCACATTCTAATGCACAGAACAATAATGAATCTTGTCTTTATTTACTATTTACCTTGCACAGTTGTGGAAAATTTATTTCTATTGTTTTGAAATGCTGCAATCTGGGTGCCTATTGCAGCATATCAGATAAAATAATTTCTGAATATTTGATTTTGACTTTTATGAGATGAGCTATGGAGACACTCAGCTATGGACATAAAATAAATTGAATTTCTACACTCAAACATGTCTACTGCTTTCATTGGACAGTTAATGTAAGATGGATGCAATTTGTGCTCTGGCAAAAACTAAAAGGAATTGACCATTCAACTCTACCCCATATATTCCTTAACTTGAGTCCATTAAGTTAATTGTGATTTACATAAATTGTGATGTATTAGCATGAGATTGCTGAGCTAACTTTCAACATTCAGCTCTGCACAGCAATTTTCCTGAGAAGATGTTGCCCTACACATACAAAAAACTGGAGGAAATCATTGCAAAATATATGCTGAATATGCTGTGAACAAAAGAAAATCTTGTCGTGTCCACATAGACAAATAACTTAATAAACTTCTAAAAAAATGAATCATCTATAAATTTGTTAGATTTATGAAAATCCCTGGCTACTGATGTTCATAATTGATACATATTCAGATTGTCAGCTATTAATTGAAGTAATTTATTAGTTCTTCATTGTTTCACCTTTTTCTGTGTTTTTCCTGTTTTATCATAATAACTGTCAAAAAGTTACCAGCTAAAGAACTGTAGTGATCATTTGATGATTATTAGAATGTGTACTTTATTGAGTTATATCATTCGTTGACAAGATGTGGAGGTCTCTGACATGGCCATCAGTTATTGCCCATCCATAACTGCTGCTAAGAAATGGATGGGGAGCTAATTTTTTGAAGCTCAGCAGTGCATATAGTGATTTTTTTCCCACAGAAATACCCTCGGAGTTCCATGATTTTTTCCAACTGCAATCCAGGAACATTGATAGAATTCCAAGCTAGGAAAGCATGTGACTTGGGAGGACATCTTGGATTTGGTAGTGTTACCATACATTAAGAGAGTATGCACATTTAGGAAATGTCAAAATTGTGTTTTGTAGATGGATATACTGTTGTCATAGTATCCCAGTAAGGGAGGAAATAGATATTATAGATTTTGGATTGAGCGCCAAGCAAATGGAGTGTTATGTCGCCTTCATTAAATGTGCCTAATGTCCTTAATGTTGTTGGAAATGTCTTATCCAGGCCAATGAATAATGTTCCCCCATGTTTCTAACTAGTGCAATGTATAGAATGGAAAAGCTTTGAGGAAATTGGGGCTAAGCCATTTGACCAGAGTACCAGACTCTCACTTCCTCTTGCAGCTATATTATTTACAAATTCAATAGAGTTAAGTTTCTGGACAATGGTGGTCATCGTGATATTGAGGCTGAGGTGTCCGATGATAATGATGCTGTTGAATATCAAATACAAATGGTGAGATGCCCTCTTATTGGAGATGTTCGTAACATGATCTTGTGTGGAGAATTCCATTCCATTTCAACTTGCATATCATTTATTTTAGAAAATGAATTTATGTATATAATTTAACACATAAAGTGTCTGCTATTCAGGATAATAGGGAAATACCCATGAGTTTCATCATATTTTCCTTATTAATTATATCTTGACAAAGAGACATTGGCTATTTGGCATCCTGCACATACATGCTTACATTTTAATGACCTGACAATTTAATAAAGTCTAATTCCCAACCGTAGATCACTGTAAAAAATTAAAAAGTAAAATAAGATAGCATATATGAAAACATAAAAATGTTAATACTTTGAGAAAACAAGTTAAGAGAAGAAAAATGTTTACATGATTATTTATACTTCACCTATAATTTTGAAATATTTTATGCATGTGATTTAGAAAAACAAATATTGACAAGTTCATTTTCAATTCTGCTCTCATTAGGGTTCAAATGAACCATTAATGAAATAATACACGTGGCTTTCTTTAAAAATTATAATTCTGTAAATTGAGACAAATCTTGTTTTGACAGCTGTGCATTCTTTAATTTTTAAATAATCTTTCTAACATTACAACACGAATTATAAACACTCCAACAGTTATTGCCTTATTCTTAACAGAAAGAAGGAAAAATACAAGAGTAATCCCTTATCTATAATGCTCTCTATCAAGTTGCACATCAAATGCTTGGATCCTTCAAAGTAATCAATCAATTTTGTGTCTGTGATTTTATTTCATATTAATTTGTGCAGTTATGTTCCAAGATTATTTCAATTTGCAGTGAGTTAAGAATACTTAGCATTAAAGAGAGCAACTTATTGACTTCAAACCTGTATGAAAGAATTTTTCATTAGGATATTTTCACAAGTTTCAGATGTAGTTAGAATGTAAGCCAGTTTGGAACTGATGAAGAAACATCAGCAAATCTTCGGTGTAGATCAGTGCAGAATTGTTCATTTTCTGTCTGACATCAATGTGTAGTGAGCATCCTCGGAGCATGATCTACGGAGCATGATATAATTCACATGCCACGTCCAAAGTGTAGCTGAATCTCACATGGAACCCTCCAGCGTTAAATACATTCTCTACGATTTTCATTCTAAAAGTGACCTTTTAAGTCAGACCTTTTGTTGATCATAGTTCTCTTCATGTTAAATGAGGGGGTAAAATCGCTAAACATTGTCACATTATTAAGGTTGTACATGAGACAATTTTAGATGGCTTTTCATGCAGGAGAAAAAAAATCTTGAATTAAGTATTTTAATTCTTCAAGGACAAGTAAATTTAATAACCAAAGCAAAATTATTGAAAAAAGACCATAATAACTTGCAAAAGAAACTTTTGAATTCAGCATTTTATACCAATTAATACTCTTAGATGCTGATAAATCCTAGAAATGTTTTACTAGGATTTCAAATTTTAAATCACAAACCTATCAATGAAATAGTAAATACTTCCTGCATAAATTCATTGCTTTTATTGTTTGTTGCAGAAAACCTTCTCTAAGTTTTACTGAATATTGGTTTGCTCATGTTTTCCACCAGATTCCACAATCTTCATTGAATGAAAATGAGGAAAACATTTCATTTCCTACTATTTCACACCATTCAAATAATTTTGCTCAACACCATTGCTAATGTTAAATCAAAGTAATTGATAACTGAAATGTATGCAATTATATTAAGCTGAAATCACTATATTTAAAATAGAAATGCAAATTTTCCCCGATGGTTGGAAGACAATTGTGAGTACTTTGCTGAATTGTGCTGATAACTGGTATTAGCTGGACTCAATGGGAAAGAGTTTAATAAAGTGTTATTGCAAATGGCTTTGTTTTAGAAAGAGGAAAGCGAAAGAACCTTCATATTTGCAGTGAAGGAAAAACTGCACAAGAAAATGACTGAAATTTGAAACCACTGCATGAAAACTGCACATTTTTTTCAAGATATTATATATTTGTTAATATGCAGGTAAATCACAGAGTGACATTTAAGTAAACTACAAAATATCATTGTTAATTAAAATGATTATGTTCAACAGATGAATTTCATTAAATGCTTTGCATTCATCAAATCATAAATATTTATTACTGGAAAATAAATTATCAATGCCGTGCTTAAAAAAACAGTATTTTTAACTTAGGGTTATATTTCTAAAAATGGCAAAGGAATTTATTACAACAGGAAGATTTTTAAGCAGGTAAAATCAGTTTTGTTAAACACTTTATATTATATCACTTTGCTTGCATTGTGCCTGCACTGAGATGAGAGCTGAAGCAAGCAGATAGATGGAGGCTTAAGTTGAATATGATCTGATGAGCAAGTTAAGCTGGGTATCTCCACTCCCTGACAAAATTAAAAGCCTTTGCTGCAATTTTTGTCCTAATCACATACGTGATGCCATAATTGGTGATTGCCTTTAAGAAAAAGTCTACAGCTGCTGCTTGCAGTTCTGTGTCTGTCAGTGAGCAGCAGCCCATTTTATTTGATATTTTGAAAGGAAGTTCATGTTGGACAGCTGCATTCTGTTCACTTCAACCCCTGTCACAAATGTTCTGCATAAATGTAAGTGATATGATGACTGGACATGGTGTCTCTTATAATCATTGGTAATGATTATCTGGTTTTTGTGTAATGTGACACATGTGCAGTGAATGAGGCACAGGCAACATCTGGCATGGATTCAGCAATCTGAGGGTCTGGAGTCATTTGAATATGCATAGGGATTTGTTATTCTGCCTGCTTAGTGCCAGCTCGAATGAGCCACAGAGCAGCCCTGTTTGCTAAAAGCAAATATAAAATGGGCCCTCAAAGCTCCTGTAAAGCTTCTTAAGTATTTTACCCATCATCCCCTGCCTTAATGCCATATTGCTTATATTGCTTATTTTTTGGGGGGTTTCCATCTTCAAAGTGCAATCTTTCATTGACCATTGTTCACTGCAGCAATCTTGCCCTCTGACATTTGCCAAGCTGTTGATCAGACCATAACTAGCAGGAAGCATTGTGTCTAACCATCTATTCTATGGCTGCTTCCAGTATGAGTTACCTGCCTCTTCTTTGGCAGAAGGGACCTAACAGCTGTTATTTTTTTTTCAATTTTTATCATGCAATGATACAAAGGCTCCTTTAATCTTATTTGCTGTATTATATCCACTAGATCTAAAAAAAAATCTGTGTGGACCTCTGACCTGAAGGTGTTACAGTCATATAAACCACAGGTCGTATGCTGTGTTCCCTCTACACTGCTACTGGCTAAGCCTTTCAGGAGGCCCAGGTGGGAATGCTGACAATTTGGCATGGAGACAATTCTAAGCAGCTCTGGAAAAAAAAAATCATGGTTTTACAAAGATAGCATATGTTCCAGTGATATGCAAGTTTAACAAGAAGGGAAAAGAATGAATTATAAACAAACCACATCAGAAAAAGGGTGAGAGAAAGCAGACGGATACAGTAATGACAATTAGTAAAATGTTAAATGGGATTATTTTGGTCAGAAGTACCAAGTAAAGTGAAAAACTTCCTGTTTTGCATGCCATCCACATTCTCATAATGGTGGGATAGAAGCTTTATAGTCAGGGAAGGAGGAAAATGTGACAGACACTCACAGATTATCGGAGCTTTTATTTTAGGTCAGTTTGAATCTAATTCAAAGCCATTTGCAATGCTTGAAACTTTTAGAAATTAGGTTTCCTATGGAAGAGGTGCTGTTATGAGTTTTCTTTTAAGGAGGGGTAAGTGAGCTGGGAGCAAATCATTATGTGCCAGTTCACCTAAATGATGTCGGCTGTGTGTCATTCTTCATAAATACAACGTCACTTCTGAGATTGTTTCTGGCATTTTGTTACTGAGCACATATCAGACATAATCCTGTGAACTCAAGATTGACCGTTGACCTCATACTAGTTGTTCAAGGATGAGGTGGAAGTGAAAAAAAGTGAAGTGGTAACTCAAAGTATTTCAGATGAAAAACAACTGTAGAATTTTACAGAGTAAAATACAAAAAAAAAAATCACCTCCAAGCTCATCACTTGAGATTAAAATAAAATGCAGATCACTTCTTGATATAAACAACCAGATAGCTAATAGCTTTCTCCTGCATGAAGAATTGTATCTTCGTAATACATTCCAAGTGTGCTATATAGTATACACTTTGTGTGAAATGATCAAGTATTCTGCATCTATTTACATAATACCACATGTCATCCAACAGATCATAAGAGTATCTCCTAGTGTCTATCGTGTATCTTATGATGTATCCTCTCTATTAGATGATCTAAATAAGTGTTTATTAGGACCATGGAGATAGGAAGAGAAAAACCTAACAAATTGTATTCTGGTAAATAATGGGGAGAAGGATAAAAGTTAAATATTTGAATTCTAAAAGGTTAAGCTTAGCATCTTATACATCAGTTACATGTCCACTCACTGGTGGTCCATGGCCAAAATTTATCCACTGGATCTGGTAAAGCCTGATGTTCAACATTGGAGAGTATTTCTAGTGCTTGACATACCATCATCATTTTACAATCCAGAATCTGTAAAATACAAGCATCCTTTAGCCAGAGTTTTAAAATTGTGATAAACCATTGAAAATAAATGTTTCGGAGTTATGGAGAACAAGGAGAGAATGGTAACCCATCTCTAACTATCACAAGAGTAGTCTGTTTTTCATGAAAGTTGTAAAAATGCTTATGTGAACACTATTTTGGTAATTTTGATTCTATGTTGAGTGGATAGTCACCCAAAACACAGCCACACAAAATAACATTGTAACAGGTAATTTTCACAGAAGGTGAGCTATAATAATATGTATTGTTTGGAACAGTGCAATGATACACTGATGCAGCAAAGAGTGCTCTTCTGAAGATAGGTTTAAAGCATAGTGTAGTGAGAGACTAAAGCAGCAGAACTGATCAGGATGTATTTGATGCTGACACTAGGTGTTGGAGATGGAAAAGTCTCCCTTTATAACAATGCCATCGGTCATTTGAACATGATTAATTTGCAACTTCATAGCTGCTACGAAAGGAAATGTTTATGTTTATATATAATAAAAGCCAATCTGAGCTTTTCTGACCCAACAAGTTTTGATGAAGATTCCTGCAGGATAATAACAAGATCCATTTTGAGTGCAATGCAGTAAACCTGCAAAACCAGTGATCTACATCACCAGGTAGATAATAAATAAATTGCTGGCATAAGTAATTGTGTATTCACCTATTATAAATCATAGGATTTTCAACAGAAGAAAACTCACAGGCCTGAAAGGTTAAGAGATTTCACTCTCTGTACTTTTTAGCTAAGATTTATGTAACAAAACAAAGGGATTGTTCATCTGCTCACAATATATATATTAAATTTAACAACTCAGTGTCGCTCTTAATGGGCTCTTCCTTTATGCACTGCAGAAGTTTAATATGACTATATTTTCAGCCCCTAACATTTAGAAAGAATGCTTTTGCAAAATATTGGTACATAAATCCCTCTGAAAATGTTAAAATAATGCCCATTGCAACAGAAAACAGAATGTTTCTTTAATAATAATGGCATTCATTAGGGAAAAATGAACTTCCAATTGTTATATTTTTAATCCTTTCAGCTTTCTGACAAGCCATTTCTAGTAATACTGAACAAGGGATATACTTGTTTCTTAGAACTTTGAAACTATAGAAAACCCATACATACTGACTACTATTTGCATTTCCAATCCACTCACCATCCCACAGTAAAGACTGAGGTCATCTGCTCATTGGTAGAGAGAGAGTCCTTTCTTTCTGTCGAAGCAAACCTGTCAATGAAGCAGGCAGTACAGCATGTTTAGAAAAACCTTTTGAACGCGTATATCTCCGTTAATCTAATGAACAGAATTACATACTTTATAGTGAGGTAAAACTGCTTCATCCTGGACAAAGCAAAGTTCACTCTGGACCTGAATAGAAGTAAAATTGAATATGGTCATGGACATAACAGAGAGAATTTGCTTTAGCTGCCTATATAGGTGTAAACCCAATATTCCAATTTATTAGACAATGAATAGTGGCTGAAATGTGTAATAAATGACCAATACAATTCATCCAGTCTGTATGCCTGCCGATGTCCAATATCACTCCCAAGGTCATTTCCTCCACAGAGATTATTTCAAGTTCGTTATGCTGTCAGAGACTACATAATGGCACTCATAATGTTTCTTTTAGAAAGCAAATTTTTATCCTGCAGAATAAAATTGAATGAGGTTCAGTGAATATCAGAAAACTTCAAACAAGTCTCACTAACATAAACTAAATGAACGTTGTTCTTATTGCATATCATCTCTGCAAGATGAAAGGAAGTTATATGTATATGAATTCCAGGAAAGCAAGTAGAGCCTCCTGGACATCAGTAACAAGGAGCTATACATCCAGTCACTCCTGTTTTTTTTATTATTATTTATTCCTTTATTGAAATACAGCACAGGATAAGACCTACTGGCTCCTTGAGCCATTCCACCCAACAGCTCATGATTTAACCGTAGCCTAACCAAGTGATAGTTTACGACCAATTAACCTACTAAATAGAATGTGGGAGGAAACCCATGTGGTCATGGGGAATACGTACAAACTCCTTAAAGGCAGTGACATTTGTGGACTTTAATTAGTGGAACCTAGAGACTAACGCCTCCAAATCAAAATTTCAAAGGTTCCAAGGTTCACCTCTCTTTTTACCCATGTATTATTATTGGATTACATTAGGTAAAACTACTTGGATTATTACAGCTAAATCTACAGTTTCTTGAAGATTTGCATTGCTGCATGAACAAATTATATGGGAGAAGTATTTCAAATCAAATATTGTAGTTATTACAGAAACCGGCAGGAAATACAGTTGTTGGAATGTTCGTATTGAGAGAAGTGATAGATTTTTTATTAAAGTTGTACTTTCTTCTTTTTCATTTAACTTTGTCACTGTATCCTTTTTTGAGATCTTTTGGTTAACTCCATTAGAAAATGACATGGCATTTTGTATTTTACACATAAGGTCTTTGAAACTGAAAGCAAGTAGGTAACAGGTGATTAGGTCTCAGTCTAACTGTTATGTGTAGATTTGGAGGTACATATGAAGAATTTTTATGTCATGTTGAGAAGATATCAAGAAACCAACATATTTGTATCAGGAATATTAGGGAACTGGAAGGAAATCTTGAATAATTGATGTATTTCATTGTAAAAATAAAGAATATTGAAGAATGAAAAGGAAAAAGAAAAGTAGAGGGTTTTAATTGACTTCAGAAAGATTTTGAATGGTTAAATGGTGAAATACTGATTGCACTAGTGGTACATAGAGGGGGTGAGAAATTCATCTTTGAATTCAGTGAAGCTGATTGTGTGGCAATGAACGCAGCCAACTGCTGATGCATGCACACATTTATTCCTGTCGACCAAAATTGAATTTCTCCCTCAGTGAAGATTATCAATGGAAGAACAAAGGAAAAGGCTAGAAGAAACTCTGAGTTATTAGCACATGGAATGATTTACTACAAGTGCCTATTGAAACGGAGTCTATAATATCTCTTGAAATAAAATTGGATAGCTATTTGGAGAGGAAGAACATGTAATGATTTGAGGAAATGGGGACAAATAGCTCCTGCTGAGGAGCTGAACAAATACAGACTGTATGCCTGAATGGCCCATAGTTTGATGATTACAATGGCCTTCAGTGATATGGATGGGCAAAAGTTTATCATTAATATTTGAATGGTTATGAATTATTCACCAATAGAATTGACAACTAATCAAATCTTTCAACTAATGATAATAATATAACTCACCTCTGTCTGTGCTACCTGTCTAGAATGCTTCTTTTTCAATGCCTGCAAATGTCAACAATAATTGAAATATTTTCTTACTCAGTAATTCCCCAAATTATATTGCTTTCTCCATGCTCTGCAAAGGTGCTAATTTATAATACACTATACGTAACACTGGTAGAAAATTACCAGATATACTATATGATGCACATTGGGCTGGAGTGAGCTCAGACAAGAAAGGCTTTCAAACATCTCTCTACAACTGAATAATCTACAGGTGCATAAATCCAAAAAGAACACTGTGCAAGCTAAACAGACTCCACTCTGCAACAGTATAGAATTACAGTTGGGATTATATGAAAAGAACTCTAAAGACAATTTTAAAAATACAAAGCTCTCTGCAAACAAATCATAAATGGCTGGATTACATGAGGTTGAAATCTACCATCAAGTCCAAACAAGAAGGAATAACAGGAAGGTATTTAGTTGTGAAGTATTAGATGAAATATTTGCAGTGTTTTTATGTATTTTCTTGGGAAAATGTTCAGAGTAACTTTTAATCATTGCATTGCTCTTTGTGAGAATTTGCTGTGAATAAATTGGCTGCTATGTCTCCACATAATAACAGCCTGAGCACTTCAAAAGTGTTTGATTTCTTGTAAGGCTCTTTGAGACAAAATTACATCATAAAAGATGCCTTATTAATCCTTTTATGCTAAAAGTTTACTTTTAGTTTCTTTCTTTGCGTTTTAATTCTTCTTTACCTCATTGTACCTGCTGGCTTTGGAGCGGGTCCAGAGGAGGTTCACAAAAATGATCCTGGGAACAGAAGTTTCATCGGAGCAAGAGTTGATGGTTCTGTGCTTTTACACATTGGCGTTTAGAAGAATGAGGGGGGATCTCATTGAAACCTAAATATTGAAAGGTCTAGATAGGGTGGGCATGGAGAGGATACTTCCTCTTGTGGGAGAGTCTAGGAACAGAGGTCACAGTCTCAGAATACAAGGATATCCCTTTAGAACAAAGATGAGGAGGAATTTGTTTAGCCCGAGGGCAGTGAATCTGTGGAATTCATTGCAATAGATGACAGTGGAGGCCAAGTCATTGGGTATTCTTAAACTGAAGGTTGATAGGTTCTAAATTAGTAAGGGTGTCAAAGTTTATGGGGAGAAGGCAGGAGAATGGAGCTGAGACGGATAATAAATCAGCTATAATGGAATGGTGGAGCAGACTCAATGGGCTGAATGGCCTAGTTCTACTCCTATGTCTTATCACCGCCTTTTTCTCTTTCTTTCTCTGTTGCTCTCTTTCTAGTTGTGATATATACAATACGGTGCAAAAGTCTAAGGCGTCCTAGCTATGTATATGCGCCTAAGACTTTTCACAGCACAGTATTAACGATTGGACAAAAATATAGATAACGGGTAATTGGCTTATTATTGTCACACATGCTGAATTACAGTGAAAAGCTTGGTTTTTTCAGGCCATCCAGATGTCAATCCAAAGGTAAGTACATCGAGGTAGTACAAAGTGAAAACAACAATAGAATGCAGAATATATTGCTTCAATTAGAGAAGGACTGAGGGATCAAGAGTTCAATTGTTTCATCTAAGAGGGCCATTCAGAGTCTTCTAATAGTTTGGTAGAAATTGTCCTTGAGTCTGATGTTATGCATTCTTAAGCTTTGAATCTTATATATGCAATTCCCTGACCATTGAAGGCATGGTGCAGATTACACAAAAACTTGGTGAAGTTGTGGGTAGGGAAGGTAGTTGTGAAAGAGTACAACAGGATATAGATCGGTTGAAAATTTGGGCAGAAAAATGGCAGGTGGAGCTTAAGTATGAGTTGTTGCACTTTGGGAGGTCAAATGTAAGAGGAAAGCAAACAAATGAAGGCACGGCTCTCCAGAGAATTGGCATAGCCCTAGAAGTGCCAACACAAGTTCTAAAGAAGGTATATGCCATGTTAACCTTCACTGGCAAGGGAACTGAGTATAATAGTTGGCAAGGCACATTCAGCTGAATAAAACTTAGGGTCAGGCCACATTTGGAGTATTGTATGCAGTTTCAGTCATCACATTATAGTAAGTATGTAAAAGCTTTGGAAAATGGTGGTGGTCTATGGCATAAGGAAGGTTGTGAAACCCTGATCTAAAGCATTTCCAAAGTCTTTACATCCTTGCTAGAGTGCGATGACCGAAACTGCATACAATACTCCAAGTGTGGCCTCACCTGAGGTTTATACAGTTGAATGTGCCTTGCATAAATAAAGTTCACTGGGATGTTGCTAGAAGTGAAGAGTGTTAGCTGAGAGAGAGGTTAGACAAACTTGGAATGCTTTCTCTGGAATGTCACTTCCCAGCTTCTTGCTTCATCTCCCCTCCCCCACCCATCTGGCTTAAGCTAACACCTTCCAGCTTGTGCTCCTTCCCCTTCTCTTTTTCCCATGGTCCACTCTCCTCTCCTATCAGATTCCTTCTCTCCATCCCTTTACCTTTCCCACCCTACTGTTTTCACCTATCACCTTCTAGCTAGTCCTCCTGCCCCTCACACTCCCTCCCCACTGGCCAACCTTTATGTTCTGGCATCTTCCTCCCTTCTTTCCAGTCCTGAAGAGGGGACTTGGCCCAAAACTTCGACTGTTTCTTCACTTCCACAGATGCTGCCTGACCTGCTGAGTTCCTCCAGCATTGTGTGTGTGTTGCTCTTGATTTCCAGCATTTGCAGCATCTCTTGCATTTGGAAAGAGTCGGAATCTCGTTTCCCCAGAGTGTAAATGTCAAAGACTAGAGGGCACGGTTTTAAGGTGAGAGGGCAAAAGTTTAAATGAGATGTGTGAAGCATTTTTTTTCACACAGAGATGGTAGGTGTGCAGAATGCCCTGCCAGGGAAGGTGGCATAGTGCAATGTTTAAGAAGCATTTAGAGACATGTAAACAGGTGAGGTGATAGAGGGATATGGACCATGTGCACTCAGATGGGATTAGTTTAGAATGGCATCATGGTTGGCACAGACATTGCGGGTCAAATAGTCTGTTCCTTTGTTGTACTGCTCTCCCTCTCTCTCTCTCACACTCTATCTCTCTCTCTCACTCTCTCTCTCTCTCTCTCTCACACACTCTATCACTCTCTCTCTCACTCTCTCTCTCTGATGTTACATTAAGTATTCTGTATATAAATCTAAGATATAATCAAACCGTTAATGATGACAGTAAGATAAAGGACTTTTAGAACAATATGTTAATGTGATTGCCAGTTTTATAAATATCTTGATCAGAGGAAATCAGATATAATTCTTCACCCTGTATCCTACATATATATTCAAATGCCCTGACCTTGCTTACTCACATTAACTTTCATTTGGTTAATTTTTCCTGTTCTAGAATTTCTCAGCATTTTTAGAAATCATTCAATGGGCCTTGGCCCCCTTCTGTCAGCTTCCCATCCCTCTGCCTCTGTCACGTACTGCAGCTCTACAAACCAATAATGTTAAAGCTTGGCATGGGCTGGGAGTTCAATGCCAAGGTATTTTGATGTTCAATAAGTATCTTGAGGGATATGAGTGTAATGCAGATAAACAGAGTCAAGGCACAAATCAGCCACAAACTAACTGAACAATGGGACTGGCAGGGGACTGATTGGCACCTCCTTTTCCTCTGCCCCATTTAATGTGGAGCTAGAATTAAACAAAAGCTCAGGCGGTCCTTTTTAAACATCCTTGCAGAACGTTTTTAATGTTTACAAAATGCAGGTGCTCCTTGCCACATATTTCTAAAATAAAAACATTTACAAGGTAAACATAGATGCAACTTTCTCAAGCCAGGTGAAGTTCATAGCCCCCGAATTACAAAATTCGTACCAGATCTCTATAGCTGTTGCAATCTTACAGCAGAAATAGATAGCCGTTACAGATAATGAGACTAGCCTTCCATATTGCGTATATGTAGCTTGCTATTGCCAGAGGATACAGAAGATTAATTTACTGGTTAATTTTCTCTTTACCACTGAGACGATTTCCCTTGCACATCAAAGTAGCTAACTGCAAGTTATTCATTCTTCACATTTCTCTTCTGTGCAACAGAATTTCTGACTGCCTTTCTAACACTGTTGCATGCCTCAGTTGTTATCAACTATTTGTTGAGTGTGTGACTTTGCCAAGGGACTGTTGTCTTCCCAATAGCTGGAACTACATCTGTTTGGAAATACTAACCAGAGAGGCCAGATATTTCATTAAGCAACCATTAAAGACATTGCGCCAAGAATCCAGATTCTTTACCATGTTTCCTATTTATGACTGGAGCCCAGTAATAGTTCAGTCATCCTGGACAGTTTTCTCTGACAATCTATGCCAAAAATATGCATATTTCCAACAAAAAAAATCCAGAGGGAGATAAGGAAAAATTATTTTTGCTCACAATTTATTATGATCTGGAATGCACTGCCTAAAGGGTCATAGAAACAGATTTAGTAACAGCTTTCAAAAGGAACTTGAATCTTTACTAACAAGAAATCATTTCCATGGCTGAGAAGAAAGAGCAGTGGTGTGGGACTAATTGAATAGTTATTCTCAACAGTTTAGCATGCATATAATGGGCAGAATGGACTTGTTCTGTATTGAATTGTGAATACAGTATAATAAGAGAGAGTTAGACCAAAAAAAAACAGTGACACCCAAATAGAAAGTACTCTAGCCACAAATTTCCCACAGTCAGAGCATATGGCAGGAATCCAGGGAGAACTAACTGGAAACAAAGCATTTGAGCACTTCTCAGCTATTCAAAAGAAAATCATGATTGGCTGATGACTATACTGAGCCACCTTATCACTCCTCAATGGCCATTCTGTAACCTGTAAGGATCACTAATGGTGTGGACACCCGCTAGAATATGCTTTTACTCAACAGATCATTTCGGGAAAATAGGCTGGTGAGTTTATAGCCGACCAATAGCAAATCCAGACCAGGATTTGTTGTGCAATAGCAGAAGCTCTGTGGGATTCTGAGGAATGCCAGCTTGTCCAGTGCAGTGTCATTCAGAGATGACACTCAAAACATGTTGTAGCTGAACTGGTACTTTGAGGCAATTAAAGTTCATATCACAAATACCACTAATCACAGAAATACAGTAGCTGGTACAGCAAAGGTGGCTATAGAGGTGTGGAATTTTGATGTGCAGGTCTAGACAAGAGTAAATTATTCAGCTACTATGCGTTAACATTCTGCAGAAATAAGCCCTGTTTCTATTATGATGCCAACAAAATTACAGCATGTCAACAGTGATTAAATGCACTTAAGCTAATTCTTTCAACCCTTTTCCTTCACCAAAGAGACTTTTGTCACCAAAATAGCATTCACTTCAGTGAATGTGCCTTTCAGCATGGGTAAGGGCTGTCCAGTACTTGCAATGAATGAAAATAGAGTGTAACAGTAGGAACAACTTAATGGGAAATCTATCACACTGCGATCAATTAAAAAAATACTTTAAAGTGTGATGCTGAGCCTGAAATTGGCCACCACAAAGGAATATTTCACTTCTGAATAGCAGTGGGGCACTCACCTTTTATGTATACTTAGCTCATTGTTTCTTAATCTTCTCATCATATGATTAATCAAAAAAATTAAGGCTGGACAATAAATTGCTATTAATTGTTAAAATTTGTAGGGAATTGGTGCATTAGTAGGGAGCCGACTTATGTTTTTCTGCATATACATTCCTAAACTGGGTACAAAGGTTTGGAACAGCTAGAGTTGATTCACCTTTCAGCAAAAGCATGGTTGATGGAATTCAACAGATTAATATTAATAAGCTCTTAGTTATCTGTTTCTGCTTAGGAGCACATTTAGTGACCACTATCAGAGCAAATGAGACATCTTCAACAATCATCACTGCCTGTATCACAACCCAAAGACCCATTCTTAAAGACTTTGAAGTGGCTGAGACACATCAAAGTGAACATAAGATTCTGCTTAAATAATCAGTGAAATTGTAGCTGGATGTTTTCTTTTATGGTGTTGGTGATGTTTTGAGGAGAATGGTAGATTTAGCTTATTGGTTCACTTTATTGTGCAGCTCGGTAACTCCTTCTATTTGTAGCATTCTGTATTGCACTCTTTATGCTTAATGGTCTCACAACCACGGTGGTTAATTTTCAGCATTTCCTGAAAAGGCTAAACCTGATCATGTCTATTCCTGACTTTGGAGAGAATACCACATGCAAGTAAGTGTGCAATCCAAATCAAACATCCAGTCACTAACTTTTCTTCGAGACACATTGGCAAACATTTTGTTTCTTTTGATGTCATATTCCAAAATGGAGAGGTTGGCGAAACTAACTCCAAATATTTTCAATGATTTTGCCCATAAAAAAAGTAGTGTGCTTTAATAACCTCTAGACATCCCATGACTTTCTCACTCTTATAGTGTTGTACTGGACAAATATGAAAGATTGTGATGGGCCATCATATGAAGTGGTATGAGCACAGGAAAGTAAGTAATAATTTTCATAATCAACATATTCGTTATTCTCATTCACCCTTACCACTCTGCTTGATACAGACCTTATTTCTTAAGTCCAAGGAATTCAGGTTTGAACAACAATACAACTGATTTACCTATTTCTTCGATTCAGCTGGAACTTATAAAGCAAAATGCCACTACATCCAAAGTACTCACTATTCCAGAATCATCCTACAACAATAGGATGACTCTTATTTTGCTCCTCAGTCATGAGCTTATAACTTCCCTATCTGAAAATTCCCTCTCCAAAGGAAGCAAACTTCCAACCACAAAGTTCCATTCTATTTCCTGCACTCAGAATGTTGTGAATGGTTCATTTTCCCCAGATACTGTGCACACTGCTCTTTGTCATTTCCTTTCAAAATAAAAACAATTCAGTCTTAGCAAATTACTGTACCCATGTCTATTTTCAGTTATGTTGTGATTTCCTAGCTTTTCCCAACCTTTTTACCTGCATCTTTCAGCTGGTTAAGACTACATGTGCCTGTTTCCATTCCAGACACATACTCAAATTTAGCTTCCCCATCTATAACCTTCCTGTTACTTTAGTAGAGCTAATGATTTATGTTTCCTCTCTCCTCTGCACTTTCCATCCACTGCTTATCAAAACGTTGCCCCATGCAGCATCAACTGAAAACACAGCAATAGTAGCAACTTGTACATGATGATACACAATTTTGCCTCACTACCATCTTTCATGACTGGTCCATTATCTCTAAATTGTAAAGTCACTTATCTGATATCTAGCAAACCAGGCAGAAACTTCTTCCTGCGAAATAAACATTGGGAAGACCAAAGCCATCACCAGTATTCAGTGCCTTAAAATAGATACCTTAGATACTGATTTTGCTTTCTCCTTTCCTGACAACAATCTAAAACTGAATCATGCCTTTTGAATCCTTGATTTCACATTTGAGCATAAACCATCTACTTGTATCATCACTGAATTGGAACTTCTACAGCAATATTTGCTGTGGCTTTCATTGCTGCAGCTTACCACTCCTAAAGCCTCTATATGTGCCTTTATTTCTTTGGATTTGACTATTCCAATCCTGAAATACACTTTCTCATTCTTGTCTCCATATACTGGGGGCATTCCAGCCTCTGCTGCCTGTGTCGTAACTCCCACCACTTTCAAAATGCACATATTTCTCGTGTGATTCCTGATTAAGAAATGCCTCAGTATTAAAATGCTCACTCTTAATTTTCATAATCCTGCTCCTTATCATTGTTATCTTTTTCAGCTCCATAACCTCTGAGATTTCTGGGGTGAGGGTGCTCTGAAACATCGACAGATTTAATCACTCCAACTGTGGTGAACACGTCAAAGCCCACAGATATGAAACACCTTCCCTAAACCTTTCTGTCACTTCGTGATTTTTTTTCTCTTTTAAGATACTGTTAAAATCTAACTCATTGCATAAGCAATGATTATTTGTTCCAGTGTTTCCTTGTCTGATTGTGTAGCGTTTTTCTGTTTGATAGAGCTCGTATTTCAGCAATATTAAAAGAACTATGATTACTGTTTTGTTAATTATTTCCTCATGTGGCACATCTGAGCCATGGAAAAACATATCTTCAGTTTAGTGTGTAATGAGTTAATTTTGCCAAGGAGGCAGTAACATTAAAAATTGACCTCAGAACTGCTAAGGCAGGTAGAGGAATATCAGTCTTAGTTCTTGATGAGGGTACAGTGGACGCATTGTGTGCTGCCACCTCCAACATGAAAGTTAAGCATCACACACTTGCCTTCACTGTTTAACACCCAGTTGATAATACAGTTTTAAAGGCTCTTTGGGCAAGAACTTCCTCAACATTTGCATCTACCACTGTCGGGGAAGGAAGGACATGTGAAGAAAGAGTAAGCATGTCAGAAATTGCCACTTCTTGTGGCATTTTTCAGGAAAACAACACTCATCTAAGTTATGAACTCAAAGAACCCAGAAGTCACTGTCTCTTTCCTACACCCCCAGAGCTCTTTGTCGAAGAAAACAAAAAATTCACAATTGTGAGATGGAAAACCATCCATTACAGAATAAAAAGAAACTGCAACCACAGTAAAAGTGTATCTAGATCTTGTGCTGGTTTTATGCTAATGTAAGATAAATTCTGCTATAACAACATATCAACATTTTGCATCAGTCCCAAGTGCATGTAACAACTGTCAGCAGCGAAGCCTGTGCACCTATGAGCCTCTCTTACCCAGAAAACTTGTTTGCTGATAATGCTACTGTCTGCAATCCTGCTCCCTGAGTACAGAGGTTCAGAGACAGAGTTAACCATCACCTACTGAAGCTGGGTTGTTGGAGCATGCATTAGGCCATGGGAAGCCTCTGGACGTGCCCTTGTCACCTAGCATATTTTCTCAAGGCCTTTTTCCGCACTCTCAGCAACTACCCAAGTCAGTTCCGTGAGAAATCTGTCCTCATTAGCAGTGCCCCTGGCTGCACCTTGTTGTCATGCCACCTAATATACAAAAACAAAAACCAACGGTGGTGGCAGCTTTGCGGAAGAGATATAGCGGCCCTGGGGACTGCAGCAGCATGGATATTGTAATGCTGACCTTCTGAAGAACAACATGACATTTCAGCATTTAAATAAAGAAGCAATCCAGGCAAGCATTAAAGAGAAGCAAGGACAGCTTTGGCTATAAAGGCAGATGGAGTGGAGAGGAATAGGAGAAAGTGAAGGTGTGAGATATTTATATCAGTTAAGGACAGCAAGCACTGATATACTTCTGCTCTGATGTTATCATGCTACAGTGGGGGACTATATGCATTGTATTCCTATTTACTGCTAAAATGGCAGAGCACAGTTTCAATGCAGTATGATCCAAACTGTCAACAAATATTAATAAGGAATGCATTATATTTTTAGGTCCTTCCCTTATTATAACAAAACCATGAATTCATTTATAGTAAATGTCCTTGTTATAACAACAGATGGAAGAAATAGTTTGCAAATATGAGAACATGATGTTCTGAGTGAAATATTCTTATATTTGAATAACATTAATTATTTCACTGATCAAAATGCACATACAGGTCATCTTCACGTCAAATAAATTAGAACATCAAAATACCTCAGAATGGAATCCTAAAAGCTACCTAATAATTGTATACCCAGCCTCCTAGGGTCCAATACTGCTACAGATGGTAGCTCCATATTGGTAAATTCAATTTGAATATGGAATGCTAGATCTCTGGAACCTACCTTCACTACAGGATTAGAAATGATGTCACCAGCAACTTTTGTGTGTGTTGCCTATTATGGTGGGAGGAATTGTGGGCTTAGCCAAATTATATTATCTCTTTCTTGGCTAACATAGTGAGGGCATTAATCTGATCAGCCAATTCATCAAGAAAGCAGAATATATCCCCTTATTGGGCCTCACCAATGAAACTGTCTGGACAATGATTTGTTGAACTAACACCAAATATTGGGCTCCAGAGTTATATACATATATATATATATATATATAATAGGCTAGTGGAATAAGAACTTTCAGTGCAGGGCCAGTTTCCATGCAATTGAAATCCTATTTACCTTGGTAGGGACGGATGGAAGTTTAGCCATAACAAGACAGAAACAGTTGAAGCTTGGCAAAACCTTTCCAGAAGATCTACAAATCACACATTTCTGTAGAGAACACAGGTATAATATGGAAATAAACTTCTACAACAATCTTTGTAGACACTTGTATGAATCCCATTTCTTTCTCTCACTTCCTTTGAAAAACTTACTTAACTTATTTGGATGCTGATGTCTCTGCCTCATCTTATGCTTTGTGGGGAGCTTTATTCAGTCTATTTTTTTTAGTTGGACTTATGCAAAGTTACAAAAGGATAAGCTGAGGTGAAGCATGTCATCTCCATAATGTTAAGGTGACGCAAGGAACCTATGTCAATACGCTTGCAATGATTACAGGTAACTATTGCTGACGGGTCCCTGTTTTACCAACTAAGTGCAAGTTTAACAAACACATATAAAGCAATCTATGTCTTTTAAATAAAATTTTCTATTTGTTACTTTCAATTATATAAATAAAAAGCATAATAGTTAGTAAATTTTAAGTTTTGCTATTTTTAATGGAGGGAGAACTAACACAACAATAATGCAGGACATGGACTAACAATGATTATATATCATTAAGGCTGCAAGTCATACTTAATATTCATGTCATGTTAAAAATCAATGTAGCCAGAAAAGAACATTGGCACACACCTAATTAGTTAAAATCCCTAAGACTTGTGTAGGGCAAGAATTGGTTCCACATAGAATGCAGGAACTATTGAGAAATCTGGACTGGTTTCTGCTATATTAAAATCATCATTTTAAGAATCTTGGCACTGATGTACCAAAAGAACAGGACAGCTCCAGAATTTCTGTTCATATCAACATTAGCAATTAAGAACTTTGCATAACATTTGTCATTCCATGTATTTTTACCCCAGGTATTAACCCATTCCAACCTATTGAGTTAAAACTAATTTTTTAAATAGTGGAGAAATGTAAGATGAATGGACAGTCATTCAATTGCCATTTAATATTACCAACAGCAATTTCTAAGTTTATATCCATGTAAATAATTTCAAAAAATGTATCATCACACTAATCTTCATTATCCGTTATGTTTCTTCTCACATAATTAAGTAATAAATTGTGTAGAGAACAAATGAGCACTTCAAAGTATGAATTCCACCTCAGCAAGCAATTAAAGATATATTTTGAAAAGTATTTACATTTTGGAAACACCCCATTAAAACAGGTTCAATCACAGATCTATTCAGAGCTTAAAATGTAGTATAGAAACAGAAGTCACTTGATTATAATCAGTCTTGCATTAATAACCTACACAAATTTTATTAATTATAGGTGCCTATATGTTATATAGCCCATTTAGTAATAAGGCAATTAAAAACAATGCTATTCCCTACTGTTGTCTCAAACCAGAAGTGATCAAAGAGCCTAAAGCACGAGAGAGGAAAGTCTCTCATCATGGGATGGGTCTTTTGCCTTGGGCAACACTGCCTCATTAAAGACAGAAAGATGCTTGATCGCCAATTAACCTGATTTGTTGGAACTCTGATAGAGACCTCAGATGAAGCCAATTTTCTTTCCTAAATGAATGACAACAGTTATTGACAGAAATGCAACTCTCACTTAAAAGGAACATAAAGGAATCAGTGAATTATATGTATGTTTAGGAGAATTCAGAATGAAAGTATAAACAGTCTTTGATAAAGGAATATGTGCACTGCAGGGTTTAATTAGTGTGGGTAACTGCTATGTGGTCCTGAAGCACTAGGGAAGAATAATATAATCTGTAAAAGCAAATGAACAAGCCTTTTGTTAATATTTTATAATTATCATTAAGTTTCAGTGCAAGTTCACAAAGACTTTTTGGAGTTATCCACTGATCCTATTGCACTAAAATTTTACTAACAAGTATTTTTTTTACTGTTCGGATTTTGTAATGGAAAATAGCTGGTGAGAAGTAGACACTAGAGATTTATTTTGTAATTGGGAAGCTGTATCATTATTATCATGACATGCGGAGAATGAAGGAGGCTTGATTCTGATTTCATTTTTACAGCTTTCTCAAGATGACTTATATTTTATAGTTCATGAAAAAAGGGTTTAAACAATTATTATGGAACCCATAAGGAAATAATTGCTGAGGTGGATTGATAATATGGATGCAAAGCTTTCACTTCCTGATTAGCTGATTGTGATAAAGTTCACAAAAAATGGAGTAACTTGTCACTGAACAGCATCTTCTCACCAACTCTGTACTTTGGATTGCAGCACTTTAATGGTATCACTTTCTCCCTGATGACTATATTTAAAAAGAATCATTACTGTAATTATTGTTTTTAATTTTTTCCTTTCCTGACATAATTTAGGAAGAGTGGATAGAGAATGAAAGAGGAATTTTAATGTAAGCATTCCATCTCAAACTGCATGTGAGACATCATGTATTGGAAATCATTCTTGCTTTAGAAGTACTTCTCAAGCAGGGGTTGATTACAAATGTAAACTTGAATTGAAGGAAAGCACAAACATGCTGTGTCAGATCTGCAAAAAAAATCTGAAGAGCACTGAAGGCCAAATGAAATGATGTGTGTGTGTGTGTGTGTGGTGTGTGTGTGTGTGTGTGTGTGTGTGTGTGTGTGTGATACCACTGTATAAAACTTTCCACATGAGAGATGAAATCTCTTAGACCAGCTCAGGGTTATAATGGAAACTAGTTGAATCAATGAAACTTAGGCTTGAAGCTTAACATTATAGTACATAGTGTCATCGGACTTACTCCAGAAAAATCAATATGATTGTTTAGATGAAATAATGAATAGGTTGAATCAATTAGAGAGGTGTAATGCAAGAGAATCCATATCTATTGGCCATAAAGAGTGACTATACATGAATGATAATGAAATGGGAGGAATCTATGACAAAAAAGTAGAAAATATTAAGTTGGTCAGGCTACATCCATAAAGGGTGAAACAGAATTAATTTTTCAAATCAGGGGTCCGTCAGGAATCTGATTTTGATCCAACTGTGTGATATAAAGTTCATTTGTGAATTTATGCTCTCTGTATGCCCATTGTTATATATGCTATGAATATTAATTCCAATACTATACTCCATCCAGCTTTAAAGCTATTTAAAATTCATTTTTGCAAAGCTAACTTTATTGTATTCACAACCAGATTATTACAGGCTCTCTTTGATGCTTAATTTGATAGTATACTTTAGATCTTCTGGCTTATATTTCCTGCATAATTCTTGTGTGTACTGTGAATGATTTCCAGTGTATTTACAGTGCTCTGCAAAGGTCTTAGGCACATATGTATAGCTAGGGTACCTATGACTTTTGCACAATACTGTATTTGTCATCATAGAGTGGAAAGTGAGTTTGTAAATCTGGTGGGAACAAAGGATGGAGCACTGTGGGAGGAGTGTGGGACAGGTGGGAGAGAAGGACTGCAAGAGTCAAAGGGTGGCAAGAGTACAGACACACCCAGCTCTCAGACACCAGGCAACATCATTTGATTCCAAGCAGTTGATTTATTGATCATGACAGAATGCATCTCTGGTGCTTCTCCCTGCCTGCCCTCCTCTGTCCCCTGTTCCTAACCATGATTCCCCTCTCCTTGCCCCCTTCCCACACTCAGTCCACAACAGAGACCCAAATCAGAATCAGGTTTATCATCATTGATTCTGAGGTATATCCTGCGGATGCGCTGGGACACATCATCAGTGATGTAACCTGGGGTCGTCCGGTGTTTCGGTCTTTCAACATGGAATGCTAATGTAGATGAACTGATGAGGGAGAGGGAGAAGTGGAGAGTACATCATCGTGCCCGATGCCGGTCCCCTAGGCCTGAATCGACGTAGTAGTAGTAGTAACATCATACACCCTCGCCCAGGCGACCCAGCCGGGGTTGATCATACCCCAGCTTGTGTCCCAGCAACATTGGCCCACGGATCACCCCTCTTGATCCATAGCCACCTGGAGGCTCTCTCAGCAGCCTCTGTGATGGTCCTAATCGCTTTCCTCTTGCCAGCCCCTGTGATGCCAAGTAGAGTGTAGACTCTGCAGAGTGAGTGGCCGGCAAAACCTCTGCACCCCACTTCGATGGGCTCACAACAAGCCTTCCAGCCTTGCCTCCAGCACTGCTCCACCAGCTCCGGGTATTTGGTCCCCTTCACTCATTTGCCTCCTCAATGCAGTCCTCCCAGGGAACTGTCAACTCAATGAGGACAACCTGCTTCAAGGACACTGAAGAAAGGACCATATCCGGCCTCAGTAAAGTTGTTGCTATTTGGTCGGGAAACTTCAGCTGCTTCCCCAGGTCAACCTGAAGCAGCCAATCTACTGCGGTGCTAAGCAGGCCCGATGATGATGCTGGATTGGGCTGACGTAGGGGCTGTGCTCTAGCTCTGACAAAGGAGATGTTCTTCCTCTGACCACTCTGTTTGTTGGTGGTCATGGCCATCGCAATGCTCTCTGCCACTGCCTTCGGCACCTGGTCATGATGTCCCCGGTAGCGACCTTCCCCCAAGGCTTTAGGGCAGCTGCTAAGGATGTGCTCCAGTGATCCTCTTCCTGGACAGAGAGGACAGGCTGGTGTATCGCTTTGCCCCAGACATGGAGGTTTGCAGGACTTGGCAAGACATCATAGATAGCCTGGATCATAAACTTAATGCACTGGGGTTCTGCCTGCCAGATCTCAGACCAGAGATTTTCCGCTCCAGCGCACCTTCCCGCCTTGTCCATGCTCCCTGCTGCCACATGCCCGCCATCCTGCTGTTCCTCTCCTCTTCAACGCCAGCCCACACTTCCTCCAGGACTCGTTGGAGTCTGTCCTTGTCTTTGGCCTTGTCACAGCGAGGTTGTGAAACGGAGCCCAGCCCCACTCGCCCAGTTGACACTGTCCCCACCAGAGCCCTGTGTCCCAGCCGGAACTCTGCTACCACCAGCCATTCCTGTGCCTTCCACTTCCTGCCCATCCGTACCTGGATGCCTGCTGCTGCCACTCTAGAGTCCTTGGAATCCCTGTACTTCAGCACCTCTCTTGTGTGGGAAACCCTGAACTCCTCGTCCAGGCTGCTGAAGGGAACTCGCAGCTTATTGCACCTTCCATACAGTGCTGCGCCGCTCAGACTACAAGCTAGGCCCAGCCACCTTCGAAGGTAGTTACTGACCTTCCTCTCCAACAACTCCACAGTTGTCACAAGCACCTCATATTCCAGTAGCGCCCATAGGATTCGGGATAAAATGCCATGCTGGTAAATCCAGACTTTAAACCTTCCAGGTAAGCCTGACTTGCCCACCATGGTGATCCAGCTCTAAAGCTCCTTGGAAGTTGATCGGAAGGCAGCTGCATCTCTGAGGCTACAGTCAAAGACCTTCCCCAAGCTCTTGACTGGCTTCTCAGTGATAGGTGGAATTGTAGTGCCATCCAAGGCAAAACAAAACTTGTCCACCACTTTGCCCTTCTTCAACACCATGGACCTGGATTTAGCTGGTTTAAAGCTCATCCTTGCCCATGCGATTAGCTTTACTAGGCCCACCTGCTGCCAGGAACTGATGTTGTCATGACAATGAGGTCATCCATAAAGGCTCTGATGGGGGGCTGCCAAACACCAGACTCGGTCAGCGGGCCTCTACACTCTGCCTCAGCTGCCTTGAATATCATATTCATGGCAAGGGCAAAGAGAATAACGGAGATTGTTCACTCGGTCATAATCGACTTCTCCAGCCTATGCCAGCCTGATGTCATAGCTCCAGAAGTAACTCTCAGTCTGAAGTTCCCATAGTAGTTCATGATGAGTTCCTTGACCTTTCTGGGAACATGGTGTTGGTCCAGTATAAACTCCACCAGTTTGTGGGGTATTGACCCATACGCATTGGCGAGATCTAGCCAAAGCACGACCAGGACTCCCTTCCCCATGTGCACCTCCCTGATCAGCTGGCTGACTACTCCAGTGTGTTCCAGGCACCCTGGCACTCTGGGAATTCCACCCTACTGCAATGAAATGTCGATGTACGCGTTCTTGAGGAGAAAGTCCGTCATCCGGTGGGACAAGACACTAAAGAAAATTTTTCCTTCCACACTAAGCAGCAAGATGAATCTGAACTGCTCCAGGTTCAACAAATTTTCCTTCTTGGGGATCCAGACCCCTCTGCGTACCTCCACTGGTCTGCCACTGTTCCCCTGTGTCAGATCATTCGCAGGATCTTCCAAAGAATCTTGAGAAGCTCCGGGCTGTGCTTGTACACCTTGTAGGGTACTCCGCTGGGTCCTGGTGCAGAATTGGCTCTGGCTGAACACAACCTCCTGGACTTCCTTCCAGGTGGGCTCCCTCACATCGAACTCCACTATGGGGAGTGGTTGGCTTGTAAGGGCTCTGTGGAGGCCCAGCTCTTGCTCCCTTGCAAAGTTGCTCAGGATATTATGAAGGAAATGGTCTACCTCTTCTTTACAGCACACAAGGCAGCTGCTACGTTTCTGCCCTAGGAGCTGTTTTGCAAAACCAAACAGATTGGCTATGAAGGCAGTTCGCTTGCTAGCTCTTTCTTTCCCTCGCCTCCTGTGCCATTCTGCTCTGCGCAGGGTCATTAGCTTCATCCTGCAGATGTTCCAAAGCTCAACCAGGGGAGGTTTCTCCTCCTCTGTTGCTACCTTGAACTGCTTTGCCAGGGACCGGAGCTCTTGGCACAGTTGGTGGATCTGGGATGCCCTGTAGTTCATAGTGTATTGGGATCTGGTGGTCTTTCCCTCCTCTATTCCAAACCTCTCTGTGGCATAGCTGACAATGTTGGTGGTCATTGTCTGAAGCTGTCTGTCAACATCTCCCTTGGTATCAACTCTATGATCCTTGCTACATCCCCATCGAACTGGAGCCGCACTTTCTTGTTACTGGCTGGGGGCCACTTGATCAGGCGCTGTTGAACTATTTTGCTTGGGACAGAAGCTTCTGGCACTTGGAGGTTCTGGGCTCTGTGGGGTGACTCCAGGCCAGGATCCTCCTGCAACTCACCAGGCGTAAGTCCCATGCGCTGCGCAGTTTTCATCACATATGTCATGAAATTTGATTACTTTTTGTGGCAGCAATGCAGTGTAATACATAAAGCTACTACAGTCCTGTGCAAAACTCTTAGTTACCCTAGCTATATATATGTGCCTAAGAGTTTTGCACCTTACTGTGTGTAACTGTTCAAGGAACACTTTTGAAACATTATCAGTGTGGTTGGGATCTTCTTAACTCTCAGTGGAAACCCTGCATAAGTCAACAATGCGGTATATTGAAAAGATAAGTGTTTGTTTCACAATTTCTCAAACGTTTTTCTCATTGCTAGACCTAATTTTCCCTCAGCAGTTCTACTGGATAAAACTTTCTTTCCTTGTTTAATAAAACAGAAGCCACAGCCTATAGATTGCAAGGATTTTCTTTGCAACATTTATAGACAATAGACAATAGTCAATAGGTGCAGGAGTAGTCCATTCGGCCCTTCGAGCCAGCACCGCCATTCACTGTGATCATGGCTGATCATCCACTATCAGTATCCAGTTCCTGCCTTATCCCCATAACCTTTGATTCCGCTATCTTTAAGAGCTCTATCCATCTCTTTCTTGAAGGCATTCAGAGACTTGGCCTCCACAGCCTTCTGGGGCAGAGCATTCTATACATCCATCACTCTCTGGGTGAAAAAGTTTTTCCTCAACTCCGTTCTAAATGGCCTACCCCTTATTCTTAAACTGTGGCCTTTGGTTCTGGACTCACCCATCAGCGGGAACATGCTTCCTGCCTCCAGCGTGTCCAATCCCTAAATAATCTTATATGTTTCAATAAGATCCCCTCCCAGCCTTCTAAAATCCAGTGTATACAAGCCCAGTCGCTCCAATCGTTCAATATATGACAGTCCCGCCATCCCGAGAATTAACCTTGTGAACCTACACTGCACTCCCTCAATAGCAAGAATGTCCTTCCTCAAATTTGGAGACCAAAACTGCACACAGTACTCCAGATGTGGTCTCACCAGGGCCCTGTACAGCTGCAGAAGGACCTCTTTGCTCTTATACTCAATTCCCCTTATAATGAAGGCCAGCATGCCATTAACTTTCTTCACTGCCTGCTGTACTTGCATGCTTGCTTTCAGTGACTGATGTACAAGAACACCTAGATCTCGTTGTACTTCCCCTTTTCCTAACTTGACTCCACTTAGATAATAATCTGCCTTCCTGTTTTTACCACCAAAGTGGATAACCTCACATTTATCCACATTAAACTGCATCTGCCATGCATCTGCCCATTCACCCAGCCTGTCCAAGTCACCCTGCATTCTCATAACATCCTCCTCACATTTCACACTGCCACCCAGCTTTGACTGAAACTGGAGTGTAGTGTTCTTTCTTAAGATGCCCAATATAGTAATGATTCATGTTCATTAAATGCATTCACTTTATTTTTGGTTTTTTATCCAGTTGGAGTTAGAGTTGTTAGATAAATGTAGGTAAAAAAAGGTACCAAAGGCATTCATAGTCTTTTAGTGGACACTTGCATAGAGCCTACCATTATTTTTACGGTCATGTTCAAGGTAGTTTATTGTGCTCTCAGTTATTTAGATTGTTACAAAGAATACATAATTACAATAAGTGTCTAGAAGGATTAGACTAATAAAAACTGATTGATCAACAGTGTTTGCTGGCTACACTTGTAGATTCCAGTCTGATGTGTGGTCCTTCAGTCTGAAACCTGAAGACAGTAAATTGGGTAGTGCTGGACAATACTTGAATCATGATGCATGATTAGCCTGGACCTGCTTAAACCACAGCATCACCAGCACAAATTTCATGCTTTGACTTCAGTCATATTAATTTACAAATCTACTTTCAAGCTGAGATAGAGGGTGCGTATGAGATGCATTTGCAGATGATCATCTTCCTACATGTCCGTCTTTTAGTTGGTGGAGATCACAGGTTTGGCAGATGATTTGGTGAATGGCACCAATGTTTGCAAATAGTATGCATTGTATTATTAGCGGAGGAAGTTACAAGTTTATGGCACGAGACTGATTGACAAAAATGTGAGCTTCTTTGTTCCTGGATAGCACTAAATCTCTTGTGTATTGTTGGAACTACACCTCAAAACAAATAGGGGAAATTCCATCATACATCTAAAAATGATATCACGCACCTGACTTGTAGATAATTGTTGATCTTTGGAAAGTAAGTAGGTGAATTTCTTGCCACAAGACCTGATGTTGCAGTGATCATACTTATGTGACTGGTTCATGGTTTTGGATTAGTGGTGATCAACAGGTAGAGGATCTGATTATGTTGAAGCCAATGATACCCAAGCAGAAGAAAAGGACAGAATCTGTGTGGTTAGAGTTAAGAAGCATAAAGAAGATGATCACACCAATGATGGTTTTCTATAGGATTTCAGATACAAGAAAGTGAAAGCAGAACTAATCTGAAAGGACATTACAGAGATTTGCAAGAACAATACAGAGTTGATAGCGGGATCTTTATTTACTCAAATGTTTGTTGGGATAAAGTTAGAGTAAAGTGAAAGAAGAGGTGTGATGGATTTCTACATGCATTCAGTGGGATTTTTTGCATGAGTATATTCTTAGTTTAGTTAAGAAGGAGGATTATTGGATCGGGTGCTGAGGAATGGTGTGGACTAGGTTAAGAGGGCTGTAGTATCATATACAGAATTTATAAACTGGAAAAAGGTTGACTCGTGAGATGACAAGGGACCTATCCAAATTAACTAGAACTAGAGGTTGAGAAAAACAAGTGTAGTGTTGCAGAGAATATACTTCAGGCTTAGTTTGGCACATGAGAGATGGACAAGTAGACCTAAGCCAAGGATCCTTATGATACTGGATATGGAAAATATAATTAAACCAAAAGGGACCATATGATACTTTTCATAAAGTGTATAAATCATCTGGTCAAATGTCTTATAATCCTAGCACTAAATGATGTTGGGGTGCAGCTAGCAGAAGGGCTTAATGTAATTTTCCATTTTCTTATAGATACAGTTTAACAGATGAGTTAATAGATTGAAAAGTTGCAAATGTGACATTCTTAAAAAAAGTGTATAAGGATATTCTTATTAACCACGGCTGGTTAATTTAAAATAGCAAATGAGTAATATTCTGGAAACAATAATCAGAGAAGCTATAGTAGGAAAGTTGAAAAAAGTTTGAGTTAATTATAGAGAGACAGAGCAGATCTGAAAAAACACTAGTACAAGCTATACCTGTACGCTGATGACTCCACACTATTTGCACCAATTAGAGCAGGAGAGAGTAATACAGTGCCAGCAGGCCTGAATAGGGATCTTGACAGGATGAAAGCCTGGAAGATGACTGGAATGTCACCTTTGAGCCTACTAAGTGCAAGGAGATGGTGATGTCTAGGAAGGGGAATCCATCTAACCCCGACCTGTATTTTGGGAACTGCAAGCTGGATTTAAAGAAGGAGCTAGTAATCCTTGGTGTTAATATTGACAGCAAGTTGGTGTGGGATAAACACCTTTCCACTATTTCAAACAAAGGCTTGGAGCTCTGCAGAAAGTAGCATCCAAACTAGGCAAAGAGGGCAGAGCTACGGTTTACAAAGCCCAGGTATGAAGTATCATAGATGAATGCCTCACAGTGTGTCCTCAGCCAGCTTGATTCCATTCAAAGAAAGGTTCTCCGGATTATAGGTGTAGATGAAACCACAGCTCGAGAGAAGCTAGCCATCAGTAGCTTACACCACAGACGACAGGTTGCTGCAGCTACTGTGCTATACAAAATGCACACCAGCCACAGCCCTGCAGACCTTCGCGCCATGCTGCCTTCATCTTATGAGAGACGGCGCACCACACGATCAAGTTTATCTATGCCTGCTCATGCTGTTTCTATGCCTGATGCGAGAACCTACACACTGGATAGAAGCTTCCTTCACTGTCCTATCAGAATTTGGAACAGCCTTCCAGATGCTGTGGTTGGAAACATCTGCGACAATGGGGTCTAAGCCTTGAAGAGTTGAGTGCACAAACACCTATCATCTCTGGGAGGGAAGTCACATGCTTCTTCATAAGCTATCATGAAGGGGACCAGGTTGGCAATGCTTGGTTGATGGTAGGTAGGGTTAATACCTGACTTTCAAGAGCACTTGTGAGTTATGTTCTGGCTAGACTTAGTCCTTAAACTGCTGGAGAACAGTGCGGAAAGAACAGGTGCTGCTTTCTCCTGGTAGGGATTAGCTTTTAGTTCCAAGTGCTCCTGCCACGTTTTCTCACCCTGCAACCTTATCTTTCAATCTCTTTGAATTATGGAGGACAGCATGTATATAAATGTCTCTCTCCAGCAGACTTCATCATGATCATCATGACTCCAGTATTTCTACCATTTTTGAATGTTTCTTAATTGTACATATGATTTTTTTGTGTTCTATCACTGAGCAGCAGTGAACCATCTGACTGGCCTATCAGAATTCTCTTTGGGAACTAGTTGACTTGATCAGCATTTCTGATCTGGCTATTGTTCACAATTGCACTTAGTAAAAATTTTTTAAAGAAATTTCACTGACCTATTTGAATACTTTAATGAGGTAACAGAATTGTGATAAAGAGAATACCGTGGATGTTATCTACATAGCTTTGTTTAAGACATATTTCACAAAATAACAAATGAAGCTCTTTAGCAAAATTGAAATAAGGGGGTCAGTTTAGTCAGGATAATAATGGACCAAAAAACAGTGCCATGGTAGATGATGAAAGATAGAAATGTTCACCTAAGGTCAATTCTATGGACCTGGTGTTAATAGAAAAATGTTAGATATTATGTTATGGCACAAAACATCAGTGATAGCAAACTAGGAGGAGCGGCAAATAGTATAGATGGATATGAATAGGCCAGCATAATGGGCAGAGAAGAGGTCTAGATTTAAATACAGGTAAATACAAGATGATATAATTTTCAGAAGGGTTGAAGGAAGGCAACATAGAGACTGACTGCATAAGAACAAGGAGTCATTTCTGCAGATATTTGAGGATGGAAGGGCATATTGGGAGTATTTACTAAAGAATATGGGAGCCTGGACTTGGTGAATAAGGTATTAGTTCAAAAATAGCTGTTTATTTATTATTGTAATTTTTTTTATTTGCACGCATTGTTTTCCTTTGCACATTAGTTATTTATCAGCCTTTGCTTGCATATAGTTTCTCAATTATTCTATTATATTTATTTGCTCTAGTGTGAATGCCTGCAAGAAAATGAATCTCAGGGTGGTAAGTGGTGACACATATGTATTCTGATAATAAATTTACTTTGAACTTTTGAACTTTGATAGTTATGCAATGCCTTGTCAATCAAAGGGTGGTGAGAGTGTGGAACCAGCTGCAAAGGACAGTGGCTTCAACTTCACCATTTAAGAGAAATTTGGATAGATGCATGGATGGGAGGAGTATGGATGGTTATTATCTGAGTGCAGGTAAATGGGATTAGGCAGAATAATCGTTTGGCACAGAGTAGATCACCTGAAGGGCCTGATTCTGTGCTATCGTGCTCTATGACTCTATGAATCAGAAAGATTCTGAAGAAACAGGATTTTACTAATAGATTAGACGGGAGAAATTAGATATTTCACTTGGAATGAAGGGATCTGAGAGAAGATGTGGTATCAGTATGCAAGATTATTACAAATTTTTAAAAGCTCAACAAAGACTATCTCTTGTTTTTAGTAAGTGATACAAAGACTAGTAGGCAAATGTTAAGGACTTTGGCATGAGTTCCAGGAGGAAGGGGTATTGAGGCAGAGCGATTTTGTGCAGCAAATGGCGAGGACATGAAAGTCACTGCCAATGAGAATGATGGTAGTGGAGATAATCAGTCTTTTCAAAACTACATTGCAAAGACACTTTGTGGAATAAAACTTGCAAAGCTGTATGAAGAAACCAGGGGAATGGGACTGATTAAACTGTATCACAGAGAGCAGGCATAGACCCTATGGGCTAAAAGGGCCTCTTTCATAACATAATTAATCAATAAGTCATGATTTCTTACCAGCTATCAGGCACTCAGTGTCATTAACCTCTGACCACAGGCAAATTAAGCTTCAAGCTAGTGGTATTTCCTTTTGCACTTCTACATCTCATGGTTTTGGTACGGAGCCCTCAAAGCAATTTTCACATCGTGGCTACTTGCGCCTTTCACTGTACTTTGGTATATGTGACCATAACAAGTCAATTACCAAGTTGGTTACTGACAATGAATGATAACTTAAAATCAGAGCTCTAGTCTTTCTTTGGTGTCTAAAACAGGGTCTGAAAACTGTACTTCAAGCTCAGATTCCACATCACTACCTATTATTTGCAGGCTTGACCTCAGATTGGGCTTGCCTGCAATAAGGTCAATTTATGCAAAATATTGGAGCCATTCGGATTAATTGTTAAAATTATGTAGAAGTTAAAGTAGTGTAAAGGCTAGATTTTGGTTTAGGGAGTCGCATAAAAGATATTTTTCTTGTTGGAAAATCAAATGGAGAATTCGCCCAGAAATCTCATGATCAGTGAATCTATTGAAATCTCCAGAGCAAGGGACTTTATGAGAATCCAATGGATAGTTAATCCTATGCGAATCTCTTGAAAAATAAATCCAATAGGAATTGCATAAATAGGGAATCCTCTCAGGAATCACATGGGCAGTTGATCTTGCAAGAATCTGTTGAACAAGAAATCCAGTTAAAATTCATGGACAATCTGCTGAGAATCTCATGCAAGGGTATTCCATCAGAAATCTCAAGGACAAAGAATTCTATAGGAATTTCTCAAACAGGGAATTCTCTATGACTGTACTAGACAAAATATTCTATGTGATTTTCATGAACAGGAAACCATAGAAAACTCATTAATATTAAAGAAACCTGCAACAATATTTTGAACAGGGAATCTTACAATACATCTCAGAGATAAGGAGTTCTGCGAGAATCTCAGTATAAAGAAATACTGTTGTGAATATCAAGGACAGAGATTCTTTTAAGGGAGTGAACTTCAATAAATCTATTGCGTGGAATTCCCACAACGAATCATTCTATGTGTATTACAATCACACGGACAAGGAGTCACATACAGTATATAAAGAAGGGAAGAGGTTAGAGAAAGGTCTGGAGAAGATCCTGAGGAAAACTCATGGGCAGGGATATTTATGGCAAATGCCATAAAGAGAGATGCCTATGATCCATTTCCCCTTGAAACTTGCTTCACACTCCCAGCATGCAAAGCTGCAGTCTGGGTGCAAATTTATTAAACATATCTACAAGTGCATGAACTAAACTGCAAAAAAGTGCAATATACACCAAAAAAAGTAAAGAATAAGATAAATTAAATAAAACACAAAGAAAGAAAAAAACACCTTAATGAAACCCTTGTAATGTTTAGAACATTCAACTCTTGCCTAATCATCACCATTTGATATTGGTGGTCGCATTTGATTGACATGTCTTTGTCTGCCGTTTTAACAGCGGTCCTAATCCTTTCATTTTAAAGCTTCCTTTGTTTGCATGCTTAATGCACTGTGGACTCTGGACATGTGACAACATGCCATTTCATTGAGTTTTCTAGAACAGTTGATAAAGCGCCTGACTACTAATTCTTTTTGCAATGTTGACTTTTTAATATCATAAGGAGTCTGCCATTTTGAGCTACACGGTTGCCTATTTGTGAAACTGATGGTTTTGTGAGCTGATCCAGAAAAGAACAGCCATCACACGGACAAAAATGTTCAGCATTAAAAAGTATATAAACTGATTATAGCATGACGAGCTATGTTTATTGTGAGGTTTTCATTTTGCCTTTATTTTCTACCTTTTCTTTGTATAAAGCACAACTCCACATTAAATGCCACCCAGAGAATTGAGTGTTCTGTGCATTTCTTAAGTTTGACTGCAAACTCATGACAAGAAAATGTATCTCGATGGAAAGAACAGAAAACATTTTAATGCTCTTGATTGTGACTCCTTGAATCAAAACTGGTGAACTGAAAGGGGGGGGGGTTATTTAAGGTCAAACATCCTACATATTGACCCAGGAGCTGAAAATAAATGTCACCGATCAGAATACCCTCAGCTGCAGACTTCAGTTCACAGAGGTGCAAAGCCCAAACTTCAATCAAAGTCTAAGATAATCACACCATAACCTGCAAAGTAAATGGTTAATGTTCAAGATATTCTCCTAGACTGAATCTACTGTAAAAAATGAATTGACAGGTTGACAAAATTGAATCAATGTCATCTATCAAGACTAAAACTTAGTTTATGATAGCAGACATGATAAGAATTTGAATGTCAATTTAGTCCAAAATTTCCTCAGAGTTGCAATCACCCCTCCCAGTTCTGCTGATGCCTGATGAAATGTTGAAGTGCATGGTTTCGATTGACCTTCAGTAAGTTACAACAGTGAAGCAAAAGCATTTCTGTGGAAGCAGGGGTTACTGCTCGTTGACAGCTCACATTGTCACCACATGTGGTGACAGTACTGTCTTGATGTCCTGAGGGTTGTGAGAGAGGGAGAAGTCAATCTAAGTGGACAGAATGAACATCCAGGATTCAGTTACATAACCTGCAACAAGTCTTGTAACTTAAAGTCATTTACAGTGTAAAGACTGATTTGTAGCAAATGCAATCTTACACAATTGTGTTTTGCTTTTACAGAATTCCCAGTTTTGTTTATGTCAAATTTTTAACTTTTTTGGATCTAAATGAATTTCACATGCAACAGTGACCCACGTGAGATTCTTCAGAAAGTTCTATACAGCCAAAGCATTGTTGCGAAAATGCTGCAGTTATTGATTCAAACAACTTTGTTGAGTTCACTGGACAACTGAAATTTTGGGTATATTTTATGGATTTTGGGCTGCTGAAAACCACCATGAAATGTTCCTTACATACACCATTATTTTGAAATCACCTGTAATTTTTTAAAAATTTCAATTAGTAATTCAAGTCAATTGAAATGATGCCCACAATGTAAACCGAAAGGTGTTTTATCTTGCCCAGGTATGCCTGGGAATGCTTAGGCAGGCCAAAAGCTGCATGGCAGGACGGGGTTTAGAGTGGCAATAAAAAACATCGCGCACACACTATTCTATGCCTTTTTATTCTTAAACAGAGGAAAGGAAAGGGACATCACATCCGGAGTTTCTCCGGTTAGCGGACGATTTCCCTCCATGCCTCTCCGACGTAGCGGGGAACCACGTACAAAGCAAGTAACAGTGGTTTTCCATTGCCTTCTGCCGGGTGAGTTTCCAAAGAGATCACCAGCTCGTAACCCAGCACGGATGGAAAGTGTGCAGGGGAGTCAGCTGGATTCGAACTTGGGACCTTTGGTCCCAAAGTCTGGCACTGATGTCACTATGCCACCAGTCAGGTCTATTCTTAAACATACAGAACGTTAAACATTACAGTACAGTGGGCCTTTTGACCCACAATGTTATACCTACTCTAAGATCAATTTAACCCTTTTCTCCCACAGAACCCTCCATTTTTCTATCATCCATGTGCCTATCTAAGAGTCTCTTAAATGTCCCTAATGTATCTGTCTCTACCACCATCCCTGGCAGTGAATTCCATGCACCCACTATATTCTGTGTAAAAAAACTTATCTCTGATATAAACACGAGGAATTCTGCAGATGCTGGAAATTCAAGCAACACACATCAAAGTTGCTGGTGAACGCAGCAGGCCAGGCAGCATCTCTAGGAAGAGGTACAGTTGATGTTTCGGGCCGAGACCCTTCCTCAGGACTAACTGAAGGAAGAGCTAGTAAGAGATTTGAAAGTGGGAGGGGGAGGGGGAGATCCGAAATGATAGGAGAAGACAGGAGAGGGAGGAATGGAGCCAAGAGCTAGACAGATGATTGGCAAAAGGGATATGAGAGGATCATGGGACAGGAGGCCCAGGGAGAAGGAAAAGGTGGAGGGGGTAAAAAACTCAGAGGATGGGCAAGGGGTATAGTCAGCGGGACAGAGGGAGAAAAAGGAGAGAGAGAGAAAGAATGTGTGTATATAAATAAATAACGGATGGGGTACGAGGGGGAGGTGGGGCATTAGTGGAAGTTAGAGAAGTCAATGTTCATGCCATCAGGTTGGAGGCTACCCAGACGGAATATAAGGTGTTGTTCCTCCAACCTGAGTGTGGCTTCATCTTTACAGTAGAGGAGGCCGTGGATAGACATATCAGAATGGGAATGGGATGTGGAATTAAAATGTGTGGCCACTGGGAGATACTGCTTTCTCTGGTGGACGGAGCGTAGGTAAAAATTTCAGCAAAACAATCACCCAGTCTGCGTCGGGTCTCACCAATATATAGAAGGCCATATTGGGAACACCGGACGCAGTATATCACCTCAGCCGACTCACAGGTGAAGTGTCGCCTCACCTGCACTCTGTCCGCCAGAGAAAGCAGGATCTCCCAGTGGCCACACATTTTAATTCCACATCCCATTCCCATTCTGATATGTCTATCCACGGCCTCCTCTACTGTAAAGATGAAGCCACACTCAGGTTGGAGGAACAACACCTTATATTCCGTCTGGGTAGCCTCCAACCTGATGGCATGAACATTGACTTCTCTAACTTCCACTAATGCCCCACCTCCCCCTCGTACCCCATCCGTTATTTATTTCTATACACACATTCTTTCTCTCTCTCTCCTTTTTCTCTCTCTGTCCCTCTGACTATACCCTTTGCCCATCCTCTGGGTTTTTTACACCTCCTCCCCCTTTTCCTTCTCCCAAGGCCTCCTGTCCCATGATCCTCTCATATCCCTTTTGCCAATCACCTGTCCAGCTCTTGGCTCCATCCCTCCCCCTCCTGTCTTTTCCTATCATTTCGGATCTCCCCCTCCCCCTCCCACTTTCAAATCTCTTACTAGCTCTTCCTTCAGTTAGTCCTGAGGAAGGGTCTCGGCCCGAAACGTCGACTGTACCTCTTCCTAGAGATGCTGCCTGGCCTGCTGCGTCCACCAGCAACTTTGATGTATGTTGCTTATCTCTGACATTCCCGCTATATTTTCCTCAAATCACCTTAAAATTGTGACCCCCTTATTTCTGCCCTAGGAAAAGGTCTGTGGCTGTGCCACTCAATCTATGCCTAATAACATCCTGTACACCTCCATCAAGTCACCTCCTATCCTCCTGTGCTTCAAGGAGAAAAACCTAAGCTCGCTCAACCTTTCCTCAAGACATACTAGACTGGTATATGGAGGAATTTAAGGTGGGGGGTTATATGGGAGGCAGGGTTTGAGGGTCGGCACAACATTGTGGGCCGAAGAGCCTGTAATGTGCTGTACTATTCTATGTTCTATGTTCATACACTCCAAACGAGGCAACATCCAGGTAATTCACCTTTGCACGCTCTCTAAATCTTCTACATTCCTCCTATAATAAGGTGACCAGAACAGACATAATATTTCAAGTGTTGTAAAACAAGTGCTTTCTAGAGTTGCAACATTACCACTGGCTGTTGAACTCAATACTCTGAATAATGAAGGCCAACACCCCATAATCTACCAATTTGTGTGGCTACTTTGAGGGATCTCTTGATATGGCCCCCAAGATCCCTCTGTTCTCCACTCTATTAAGAATCCTTTCATTAACCCTGTATCCTGCCTTTAAAATCAAGTGAATTACTTCATACTGTTCCATCTACCACTCCTCGGCCCAGCTCTGAATCCTTTCAATGTAATTCTTATTTTAATCTTCCACACTGCCACAGCACCACCAACATTCGTGTCATCCGCTAACTTACTAAACCATCCTTCCACATCCTCATCCGAGTAATTTATTTCAAAAAATAAACAGAACAGCGGTTCCAGAACAGATCCCTGTGGAACACCATTGGTCACCGGCCTCCAGGCAGAATAAGCTCCATCTATAGCCACCCCCTGCCTTCTAGGAGCAAGCCAGTTTTGAATCCGTACTATCAAGATTCCCAATTCCCATGCTTTCTGTCTTTCTGAATGAGCCTACTACAGTGAACCTTATTCAACATTTAACTAAAATCATATACACCACACTTTTGCTACTCTATCAGTGTGTTTTGTTACATCTTCAAATAATTCATTCAGGCTCATGAGGCATGATCTACTCCTCACAAAGCCATGCTGATTATCCTTAATCAGACCATGCTTCTCCAAATGCTTGTAAGACCTACCTCTAAGAATCTTCTCCAATAGTGCACCCACCACCAAAGTAAGACTCATTGGGTCATCCATACTTCCTTTCTTGAATAAAGGAACAACATGCATTTGTCACCTTCCAATCATCGGATACTACTCCTGTGGCCAGTGAGGTTGCAAAGGTCATCACCATAGGCAATCTATCATCGGCGTGGGGTCTTTTCTATCCTAACGTATTTCAGAAGTTCCAACACATCCTCTTTCTTAACTTCAACATGTTCTAGCATATCAGCCTATCTTTCATTGTCCTTACAAACATCAAGGTTTACCTGTGGTGAATACCGAAGCAAAGTGCTCGCTAAGGACCTTCTCCACCTCCTCCAACTCCAGACAGATGTTATCTCTTCTATCCCTTTTCGGTCATCCCTATCCCTACTCTCACTCCAGTAATCCAGCAAATTATCTTCTTCCACACTTGATTTTCATCCCTCTTCAAGGAACGACCTGCTTAACATACTTACATTTCTCATGAATGGTTTGGAAAATGTAACTCAAGATATTATATTTTACATTGGCACCAAAATTACCTTCGTAGAGTTTGTTACTTTGGCCAAGTTTCCAAATCAATTCCAACACATTAATTACTTCTTTCCCTTTTATACAAGACCCACTTGCATGTAAAATAAACACTTTCATTGAAAATTTAGCTTTTTTTTTACTGTTTTATTTGATTCTATGTTAGAATGCAATCATTGTAAAAATTACATCTGTTTCAGCATCAAGGTGTGGAAAGCTGAGGGGAAACCTAACCTTCTGAGCTTGTCAACATACAGAAAATAAAGAAACAAAAGACATACACACAATCCCAAGCAGCATAGGCCCTTCTGGGTCTTCAAACCATGCTGCCCAGCGAACGCCCGATTTAATCTTTTTCTAATCACGGTACAATTTACCACTTAACCAACCATCCGGTATGTATTTGGAGCGTGGGAGGCAACCTGACCTATGCAGTTATAGGGAGAATGTACAAACTCTTTACAGGCAGTAGCAGGAATTGAACTCGAGTCTCCAGTACTATAAACTGTTGTGCTATCCGCTATGATATCATACTGCCCCACTATGCCCCCGAGCCGTAACAAATTAGTAGCAACCATACAACATTAAAATAAACTGTTTTGTTTCTTTGCATTCAGTACTAATGCACCTAAAAGTTTTACCTCTACTGATCAGTGCATCTGTTTATTCATTCAAGAATCATTATTTCTTCATGCTTGTATGGATTTTCAGTCCTTCATTAATAAAAGTATTAGTTGGATTTCACTAAAAGAAGCAGAGTGTAAATATCAATTTGTTTCTATATTTCGTATTTGCTTATGAGATTCCTCTCCAGATACAGAGTGTCAAAAGTCAATGCAACACTGAACTCTCTCTCTATTTCTCCTTAGTGTGTCTAAAAAATGAAAGCAAAGCCAATGGGCAAACAAAAAAAGGAACAGAGCGCTAACACAGCCATTGTATTTCAATAAGGGCAAGTTTCACCCTTGACCCTCCAATCAGCCCTCATGGAAATTTTGTTTACTCGCTGTTCCCTTCAACAGTTGCTGAGCATTTAGACACTTTATTTGATGTAGTTACATTGAGTATAAGGTTTGGTTTATAAGCTGACTCTTGGACCCAAAAATATTAACCAAAAACAGTTGTGTTCTCAGTACATGAAACTTTTAACAGGTATGCTCAAGGCATATGGAGTCTCAATGTAGCCTTAGTGAGGTTTAGACATAAATGGGTTGATGCTTTGCTAAGTAGGTAGCTAAAGAAATTTCCAATAAATATGTTAGTCTTACAGCAGGATAGCCTCGGTTAACAAGAATGAAAAGTGGCTGGTGAACTATTAATTTAACATAATTGTAAATCAGGGCCCCTTTTTAAGTTTATGTTGTTGAACACCTTCCAAGGTTCCAGCAATAAAATCACATTTATTGCAAAACTTTTAATAGTAGGTGAATGTTGCTAGCAAGTCTAGTGTTTATTATCCTTGAGAACATGGTGGTGATTTGCATTCTTCAGCTGCTCCATTCATTCAGATGAAGGTACTCCATCAATGTCCTTGGGGAGGCAATGTTCAGGACTTAGGCATATTAATGAAGAAAGGTCAACGATATGTTTTCAAGTGAAGATGGAGCATGATTTGAGGGGAGCTTTCTATTGATGTTATAATACCTTCTTCAAAAAACGATGTAAGTTCTGGGTTTAGTAGTTGCAGCCTATAGGCTTGGGGAGTTCCATTTATAAATGAATGGATTTATAAATGGATTCCATTTATAAACGACTGAACATGACACCTCGGATGGAGGAATAAATACTTAGGTGATGAATGGGGTATCAATCAAGTAAGTTTCTTTATTCTGTGTGTAAATTGACTATTCAGAGCAGAATAAGAAACAAAATTAAACCAGAGATGAGTGAAGAACGGTGTGGCTTTGTTGAAGGAAAGGGAACATCAAACACCACTTATATTCTCAGGAATATTATGGAAAGGTCAATAGAAGTACAACAAGATCTATACTTCTCTTACAAAGCCTTTGACACAGTGAAACACCAAGTCATCATCAAAATGCTTAAAGATATTAATATCGAAGGAGAAGACCTAGGAATACTCAGGAATCTCCACTGGCAACAAGCTCCAGCCATACAGATAGACAACAAGATTTGTGAATATCAGCCAATAAAGGGAGGAGTCAGACAGGGTTGTGTTCTATCACCAGACCTGTTCTCCCTGTACAGTGAAAACATCATGAGAACCATTCAAGACCTACCTGGAATAAGTATAGGAGGATAAAATATCAACAACCTCCGCTATGCGGATGATACAGTACTGATAGCAAACAGTGAAGTAAATTTACAGAAACTAGTATCTACCATCAACACAGAGAGCGAAAGACGTGGCCTAACCTTAAACAAAAAGAAAACTGAAGTAATGGTAATATCAAAGAAACCTGATATCCCAAGCTGTAGGATCGTATTGGGAAATGAAATCCTGAAACAAGTTCGCAACTTCAAGTACCCTGGATCATGGGTAACATCTGATGGCAAATGCGAAACAAACATAAAAGCAAAAATAGCAATGGCAAGAACAGCATTTACAGAAATGAGAGCCATCCTAACGAACAAGAAAATAGCAATTGACATCCGCCTTAGAACTCTCAGCTGCTACATTCTTCCTATATTGATGTATGGCTGCGAGACATGGGCCATCACAAATGCAATGGAAAAAAGAATCAATGCAGCAGAGATGTGGCTCCTCAGGAGAATGCTATGCATATCATATACGGAGAGGATAACCAGCGAAGA